>NC_085862.1:50650179-50817679 GCF_034702125.1 Engraulis encrasicolus | reverse complement strand
GTGTAAGAAAAAACAAAGTTTTACAGGTAGGCACAGGTTACAATAGCAATGGCCTTATAAGTCTGGACCAGTGTGACTATGAGACCCAACTTCTGTGAGAAAGTTCACTAGACGTTTGTGTTTTGTACCCAATCCTACCTTGCTCATCTCATTCAGTGTGCATGAATAATCCATGACTGAGACACATTGAGAATGGTACAGTACGTACCCTTGTACGGGGTAAGGCATAAAAGCAATTTAGTTGTGTGCAGTGTGTGCCATAGCTGCTGTGTTCCAACGACCAAAAATGAGATTCCGCTTAAATTTAGTAAGTTATAGTAGTGATATGGGCTTGTAGATTTGGACAATATGGTCCAGCGAAAGCCAACCACTGTCAGAAAGATCAGTAGACATTTATGTCTTGTGTATCTCATATCTCATATTCCTGTCTTCCTTCTCATCAGGTCACACGGTGTGTGTCTGTGTGTATGGCATGGAGACTACTTGGAGCTTTGTAGAACATTGAAATTTGATCATGGGGAATTCAGTTAACAACAAGTGTGTGTGTGTGTGTGTGTGTGTGTGTGTGTGTGTGTGTGTGTGTGTGTGTGTGTGTGTGTGTGTGTGTGTGTGTGTGTGTGTGTGTGTGTGTGTGTGTGTGTGTGTGTGTCTGTGTGTGTGTGTGTGTGTGTGTCTGTGTGTGTGTGTGTGTGTGTGTGTGTGTGTGTGCGTGTGCGTGCGTGTGTGTCTGTTTCTCTTCTTCCTCTTCCCGTTTCACTTCAGGGTCCTCGGACAGCCACCAGGAGAGGTATTACTCAGAGAAAACCCCTCCGCCGATTCCCAAGAAGAGGCTGGCCCGCACCCTGTCCCTGCCTGGGGAGTTCCCCTCTTCCTCCTCCTACCTCCGCTCGCCTCTCCTGCCGCGATACGGGAACCCGCTCTATGCTCTATCACCCCTAGAGGACGCCGTGTTTGACCCCGCACCCGATTCCGAGGACGGGGCAGAGGCAGGAGCAGGAGCAGGAGCAGGGGCAGGGGCAGCTGGAGGACCACCGAAACCCTCCGTCCTCCCTCTCCACATACCTCCTCCTCCTCGCTCTCTATCCCTACGTCTCCCTCTCTCTCTACCTCCGTCTACTCCTCCTGCTCCATCTCTCCCTCGCTCGCCTCTCCCTCTGCCTCAGTTGACCTTCGACACCCCAGACGAGCAGGTGCCCCTCTTCTTCTCTGACCTCGGCGACCGTGCGCAGGTGTCCGACAGCCTCCAGCAGCGCCTTCTGCTGTTCCTGAGGAGTTCTGCGGAGAGGGTGGAGAAGGGGGCTCGAGGGGTAGCGGAGGAGGAGGGGGTTCGACAGGTGGATGAGGGGGTTCGGAGGGCTGAGGATAGGGGCGTTACAAGGGAGGAGAAGAGGGCGCATCGTGTGAAAGAGAGAGTTTTGCGGATCGAGAGGGGTATTCAGCAGGTGGTTGAGGAGGAGGTGGTGGAGGTGGGGGTGGAGGTGCGGCCCCAGGACCTGCTGCTGTGTAGAGGAGAGCCCATATCAGATACCCAGGGTGGGGTGCTGCACCACAGGGTCAGGTGCACCACACAACAAGGACGGGAGTTATCCATCCAGGTGAGAGCAACATGGAACCATCCAAAATGTTCTCACATTCAAACTACGTGCACTATACATGGGTTTTCCCGTTTGTAAACAATCTCTGTCTGCACACCCCTGGCTGCGCACTCTTCAACCTCTGATTGTTGGAAACTGCTGTCACCTAAAAAATACACTCAAGTGGTTGGCTGCTTAGCAGCCTGCCCCTCCTCACAGCGGGAGTGTTTGTAAACGGGAAACCTGCGTATATATAGGGAAAATATCCAATGCAATGGACAGATGTATACACATCTAAAGAAAGATTATTAAAAAACGTATAGTAAGTCTATTATAGCAATGCAAATTCTTTATTTTAAGTTCTATTGATCTACCCACGTTCATGTTCATTAACACTTTCGTATTTTTCCGATGTTCACATTGGTGTGTATGTTCATGGTGCCATCGTTTGCTAAAGTCCACAGTCCACAGGCTGACATAAGTGTCAAAAAGATGCAACAGTTCGTTCAGCTGTGAAGTTATCTTTACCACCTGCATAATGGCTTTCAGGGTGTCTGAGGTCAGACTGCTTCTTTTGCTCTGCAGTCTTTAGAGGACATTGACCTTATCTTTCACCTAGAGACTCACTCACTCCCACACTCTACATGAAAACCACAAGCTAACACAATACACCCACACCAACACACACACACACACACACACACACACACACACACACACACACACACACACACACACACACACACACACACACACACACACACACACACACACACACACACTCTCTCTCTCTTTCTCTCTCTCTCATTCTCTCTCTCTGTCTCTCTCTCTCTCATTCTCTCTCTCTCTCTCTCTCTCTCTCTCTCTCTCTCTCTCTCTCTCTCTCTCTCTCTCTCTCTCACACACACACACACACACACACACACACACTCCCATATATGGAAAGTCACTACAATCTAGACTACACAATCTGCCATTGAAAGCCACTTCCTGTTAAATGGCAACAGGTGTTGAGAAAGAAATCCAACTGCAACTTTACAAACACATGTATATAACCCCCCTCGACTGTTATAGCTACATTGTGTAATATAATAAAAGAAAAAACAAACCAAAACAGGAACGATTGATTGCCAAACTAGGAATATTTATACATTTCACAAAAACAGAAACACAGCATGTTTCTCTAATCTACTCCAAATCTCCCATTTTTATTTTCAGATCAGCAGAGAACTGTACACGCCAATTCCCTCTCTTCAGCATCCCCATCCCAATGTTCAGCAGGTCATCGCTCATTTCCCTGCCAGCCCAAACGCTATAATCCACAGCGCTGAGCCGAAGGGGGACGCCATGGCTGCAGTTTGGCCACAGGGGGGCAGCAGAGATGTGGAAATGAAGCAGGAACCCACAGCAGCTCCCGATGATGAGTGTGGAATCCAGAGGCACAGCCAGACACAGAGGGAGCAAGCAGCCCAGCCTACCGTCCAGTCTCTCCTCAATCAGGGGTACAGCGTTACCGTCAGCAGGGACCTGACCCAGGCCACCCTGGAGGAGTTTGTGATGGAGGAGGAGGAAGGGGGGTCGCTGTCTCGTACCCAGCCTGCGGTGTACCAGAGGCGGCTGCTGCTGCTGCTTCTCCAGGTGACCCAGGCTCTCCAGCACCTCAAGACACACGGTATCCAGGTGACGGCACTGGAGCCACGCTACATACTGCTGGCCTGGAGGGAAGATGGGGGAGCGGGTCAATGGGGAAGAGGTGGCAGCAGAGAGGAGGAGGTGTTGAAGAGGGAGGAGAACAGGGGTTCACAGGGGGGTGGTGAGAAGTGTAGGATGGGCAATTGTGACAGGGAGGAACTGGGAGCAGCTAAGAGGAAGCCAGACGAGGAGGAGGAGGAGGAGGAGGGAGTGGAGCGACAAGGGAGAGCTGACGGCCTCTGGAGGAGGTGGGGGACTCCTCGAGTGGTGCTCATTCTGTGCACCTCCACAACTGCATCCTCTCAGCCCATCACCTCACACCATGTTCAACTGGGCAAGCTGCTTCAGCGCTGCCTGCCTTCTCCAGTTCCAGACCCTATAGCGAGTTCCATCATGGCTCCATGTAAATCAAACTCCCTTCACAACCAAGGTCCACCAAAACCAGCCTCACCAGACTCTACAGCTCCACCAAAACCATTTTCACCCTACACTCAGGCTTCAGTAGCACTACCAGACACCCCTTATTGTCAGGGCCTGGCGCGCCTCCTCTCCCAGCTCCTGGTGCCCGAGTGTGGGGTGCAGCTTTCAGATGTGGCCCCCATGATCCAGGCTCTGCTCTGGGGCCCCAGGGCCTCCCTCTTCCAGCACACCCCCTCCACATCCACCTCCTCCTCCACAGACCCCAGCACCACCACTGTCCACAACTGGCTGCAGGTCAAACGCTCCCTCCTGCTGCTGAAGCTGGCCGAGAGGGGCCTGTTCTCAGATCAGTCAGGGGTGGACTGGGAGGACTACCTGTGTCTGCAGTACCTCAGCCTCACTGATCCCCACACTGTGCTCAGTGCCACGGCGAAGCTGGGTCTCCACAGCATGGAGCTATGAGCAGACGCGTCTATCCCCAAGGAAAAATCGGGGATAGCCTGCACTCCTCTGAGGATGGAGGACATGTTTCATTCATAAAATGAAAATGTTACTAGTGTGTTACAAACTTGATCAGAGAGATCAAGGGTCAAGGTCTTTCATTCGGGATATGCTCTGTTTGTCTGAAAAAGAACTGTAGCAAAAAGCTCTGCCCTACAAAAGCCAAAAAGGCAATAACTGCATATTTTGTCACAGCTGATATACTGGAAATAGACGTTATCATCAAGCCTCTATTATCTGTCACTGTTTCCTGACTGTTTCCTCCCCCCTAACAAGAATCTACTGTGTATAAAAGAATCACGAGTTAGTCACTATGATTGAATGTCAGGACGTCTCAGGGGGAGCGTTCATGTTACTCAGTTTCAATGCTCTCATATGGTAACTGAACTTTGCCTTAGTAGGGCAGAGTCGCTCTTGGTCATTATTAATATGTGCTTTTGGGCTCATTGCAAAGGAGAGCTGTGCTGCCCTGCTTTAATATTTTTATCCTCCTCTAGCAGGGTGTACTTGAGGATACCTGCCTGATCTAATAGGGCTCTTACCACTAAATATTACCATGCGAAAAAGAAATACATGAAACTTAAAGCCTTCTTGTATAGTTTGACAAGTCTTAAATGGTGTATATTATAAAAGTAGCTTTCTTACTTTTCAACACACATGCCATCTAAAATGTGTATATTGTTGTTTGGGTGCACTCTGGAATGTATCCAGCTACTGACTGTTTTAAATTCTATTGTTTTATCTAAGACTTTTATATTTGTACAATGTATCAAAACAATGAAATAAGATACATTTGTATCCTGGCATTTCACAACAAATTTAACAGCACAGAAATTGTATAAATAATAAAGTGCCTAGATATGCATTGCTGCACCACAAACCCTATTTTTTGTGTTGAGGCTGAATATTTTTCAATGTAAACTTCTTAAACTTTGCAAACCTTTCATATGCCTTTCAACATAGTCTTTCACTAGTGAAAATGTTTGTAATCAAAGTGTCTGGAGTAGTCCATTTGTCATGTTTTTGTCATAAGCTTACCTGAGGACATTATTATTTAAATCTTACAGGTGATGGAATTTCAGCTATGGGAATTAGTCTGTGCTATCACCAAACAAGCGCATTAACCTATTTTTTACATTTTGATTGGATGGGGGATCATATTTGTCTTCTCATGATTAAAATTCTGTTGACAAAAATGTATTTCATAACATGGATGTCATTGTGCCAAAACCAAGATTATTTCCATCTATGATGAGATGATACAGTCATTCCCCAGCCAACCCCCATGCGCAACGCCCAGCAAAATGCCTGTCAAGCTTGTCATTTATCACAGATCAAATCAGTCAGAACAGCTAAGCCACTGGACGTCTTTTTTAAACTGGCAAATGTTCCCCTTTTCATATTTCAGTTCAGTCCATTGAGTTCGTGCACAACAACATTACTGAGATGGTTGTGTGTGCACAGTATGTCACAAGCTCCATGTCAAAAACACATCAGTGTCCATCAGCAAACCCAATGTGCCTGTCAAAACCAGGCCATACCATCTGTCTGTCAAGAGCCCATTCTCTTGGAAAATCAAGTACATGCTTCGTGGTGCCGCTACGACATAGCCTAATTTTTCGTAGTTGGGCAACGCGCGCTGTCGTCGAGAGTGGGTGAGAGAGAGAGCGAGTGTGAGAGAGAGAGAGAACACCGCGTGCATTCCGGGAGGGGAGCGCTGACGTTGTGTCAGCTTCATGCCATGTCTGCCTTCCTCCAACGTTATCCCTAATCTTAGAGGGACACTGTGTGAGATTTTTTGTTGTTTATTTCCAGAATTCACGTTGCCCATTCACCAATGTTACCTTTTTCATGAATACTTACCACCACCATCAAATTCTAAGTATTCAGTATGACTGGAAAAATGGCACTTTTCATACATGAAAAGGGGGGTCTTCTCCATGGTCCGCCATTTTGAATTTCCAAAAATAGCCATTTTTAGCTGCAAAAATGACTCTACTTGGACCATACTAGAAAATATTTGTTTATTACTTAGTAAAATTTCATGTAAAGATCAAATTTGACAATAGGCAGCCCGGTTTCAATGAGCAGCATAGTTGCAGTACCTTTTTTGACCATTTCCTGCACAGTGTCCCTTTAACCCTAAACCTAACCCTAACCTTAACCTTAACCTTAAACTTAACCATAAATCACTTGTTTGGAATGGTTGATTACCGTCGTTTCCAGTTAGCCTTCAGTCGCGCTTGATTGTTGACGTCTGTCCGCATTATTCTTCCCCCCAGAACCAAACTACCCCAATTGTCAGTTCCCCCTTTCGTCGCCCAACCACGAGAAACGAGGCTATTCGTAAAGGCACCACAAGGCTTAAAGTTGATTTTTTTTTCCTGTTTTTCTCGTAAAGACTTCATGAATGGCCCGAGTTACTGTTGCTGTCAAAGAGCAAAGTAGGTCACATGAAGCTTCACCTGTCATCCGTCACAGCGCAACCAGGCCGGTTAAACACCAAGACTGTCAATCAAAAGAGGTAAACAACTGGACTACTTTTTGAAGCTTGCAAATATTTGAACTTCAGCCCAAAAAGCTTCTTCAGTTTACATGGGAAAGCAGCATCACTAACTGTGGTGTGGGGATCACCAGCTCCTTGTCATCTGGCCTCGGGCCAGGCAACAAGAAAGCCCCCCCTCAATGGGTGCTGCTAGTGTACAAAACGATTCAGGGCTTTACATCAGATGTTGGGGGTATGGGAGTAGTCCTCTGAGAATTTTTTTTTGAAAATATAGTTTTTAAAAGTGTGATTTTAGCGTAATATAATTGAAATACAGTATAGAGTTTTGGGCTTCAGGTCCTCCTTGACTATTGGGCCCCTGGTCCTGGTCCCGGTAGGCCGGTGTAGAATCTGTCCTTGCATGGTCATCATCATAAGCAGAGGCCCAGGCCCAAGGGTATAGGAGGGGCCAGCTTTGGCCAAATCTACCTTGCAGAATTATTTTGTTAAAATTATGTTGGGATGGAACATCAACATGGTCCCAACTACAGGCCAACGCCCCACACAATAAAAATGTTCACTTTTTGCTCACCGGCCACAAGCCATTTATAATCTTTCCGCTAACTTTTTTTTTCTTTAGAATATTCTTTAAATAAAACAATGCATGCATTAAAATACAAACAATTGCTGCAACTAGTGTGATGTCTCGCACCAAAGAATAGGTCAACTGTCAAAGTGGCTAGTAAGACTGAAATTGTTTAAGTTTTACCAGCAGTTGGCCGGTTGGTAGGTGCCAATGTCAAGCTCTGTAGTAGTTGTGTGAGAAATAGTACAGTCACTTTATTGATCCCTATGGGAAATGAAGGTGTCAAGACGCTTACACATTAAGCACATTAAGCAAGTAGCCAAAAGGAGAATGAATGTTCAATTTTGTCCTTGCGTGACCGTGTCCTCCACCACACATTTTGTTTTTATGGAGCAATGCCTTCTGGGCACTGTCATCAACCACATCTTAAGACAGTTAACCAGAGCCATGTTGAAGCCCGTTGACGACGCCATAGTGGATAATGATTATTCTGTGGAAGGAGAGTGTGGTGTGGTTGTGCAACTGTTGACTAATCTTAGTGCAAGGTGCTTGATGTTAGGATAGGATACATACTGTTCCTCTGACCTTTGATCCTTATTGTAGTGCAATGACATGACACCATGCAGAGCAACCATTGCTTCACGTCCCACTGGATATGATCTCTTGTACAATGTGTATTTTCCGTAAAAGAATTAGTGAGTTACTTCATAACTTTTGTGTGTGTGGTAAAGATGACACAGACAATTGAGTAAAGAAATGCAAATCCCTTGAAGTCTAGAGGTCTATACACTTTATTCTCTGGCCATTGTGCAACTACACTAAGGTGCCGTTTTCATACTCCTAGCTGTTCCCATTGTGCCAATTTAAGATAAAACACAGTTCACATTAGTTGTTTAACATACTGTATTTGTTTGGATGGTCCAAAAGCAAACTCTGAATTCTTACAGTTAATTGTTTTACCAGTCTCCAGGCATAACCCTCCTTGTTGCATTGCTCTATAGATAGGTTATGTAAAAGGCCATAGAGCCATGTCCTCTGCGATACTACACTTCAACAGTTCACAACCTTGGCACTCCCCTCCAAGGCCACCATCTGTGCAAAGGAGTTTTATTTATTTATTCTACACTGCAGCGGGCATGAGAGCAGAGCTCTGTGATCTCAGCAGCATCCAGCATTATGGCTGATGATCTGCAGAATAATCCTACACCTCGCAGAACGATGAGGATTTCTTTCCAATTCAGAAACACTTAGGCAGTGAGACTATATTTATTCAATCATGACACCAGACGGGAGTTCTGGCTTGAGTTAACTCGTGCTGTACTTTCAACTGAGTGCATGGCAGACTGTGTTCAGCCATGAGACAGACAGTACATCTTTGGTTAACTCAAGTTATACTTTCACTGAGGGCACATCAGTTATCAGCCCGTGAGAGAATCTGTGCCAACTAAGTCAAGCTATCATTAGAGATACGCACAGGATGCCAAACTAATCCGCTCCATTGAGTAAAAACACAAATCACTCGCAGGACGTCATTAAAAGATCAAGCCCCATTCATCATTATCGGTTTGAGCACTTTTTTTATTCGGTGCACTGGTACAACATGCAGATTTCAGTTTTCAATAGAATCACAACTAAAACTCAAGATATTCATGCACACGTTTAAAAAAAAAGAAAAGAATTCAATACAAACATTAAAATCAACCATGAAGTATAGCCATGAGAAACCAAACTACTTACATAATGTTTTTTTAATGATGCATGGAGATCTTCAATCATAAATTACACTCTAGAGATGATCGGTTATGCAGAAACATGGAGGGAACTGGAGGAGGGAACTAGAAAATGACTTAAAAAAAGAAACAACCAACCAAACAAAAAGAAACAACCCAAAAAAATATCCTGGGGGATATGTTCCAGGTCACAGCCTGCACTTGGCCCCCCTCCGCGGCTCACCCTGCGTTAAGGTAACCGAAGAAGCAGAAACAACATGGCTGGCATTCCAGCGGGTCACTTGATAGGGGGAGAAATGGAAGGGGATATCGGTCAGACTGTCCTCTACCCCACCCCGTCTCTCACCCTTTCTCTTTCTGAGTGTGTGTGTTTGTCCTTCAAGTGCCCTTGAGTGTGAGGAGGGCGGGGGGGGGCCAAGGCCTACTAGCGCACTGGGACACGCTGTTAGAGGAAAGGAGGGAAGGATAGCGACGAGTACAAACGGTGGCAGGTGTAAGCAGAGTATGAATGGAGATCAGAAAAAAAAAAAAAATACAAGTGCAAATGTCACATTTCTACAGCACGACTCGAAAAGAGGTGGCGTAAAATAAACAAACAAAAGTCACTGGAAATGTCTAACGCTCAGTTGTTTTTTCTTAATCTTTTTTTAACATTGATGTCAATTCACTGAGGACAATGGTGGAGAATGCATGTGAGTGAGGGAGAAAGGGAGAGAGAAAGACTGTGTGTGTGTGTGTGTGTGTGTGTGTGTGTGTGTGTGTGTGTGTGTGTGTGTGTGCATGAATGTGTTTGTGTCATGTGGGATGAGCTTATTCGTCGTCAGATGAGTCTTTCTCGATGCTGTAAGCCATGAAGAAAGCATCAGGGCGGGAAGGGACGAGGGGGTGGCCTGGTCGCACAATCTCAAAGCCCAGGAAACTGAACGTCCGAAGCAAAGAAGCTGTGGAGAGGGAGAGAACAGACCAAAAAAAAAGTCAGATCACAAAAGGCTTTTTTCCAGATATACAACCTAGCTATGTCATGCCGTGTCGAACTGAGTGGTGCTGTTAACCCAGCCTGGCGTGTGTTTCCATTACAAACTGTGTTACCCAGAGTATGGTTGCGTTTTTTGAGTCGTCAAGTAGCATTACATTACGTAGGCTAGTTGACTTCACGTTAGGCAGAAAGATATCTGATCTATCAACAAAGGCCATCAATAGTTTCAGCGACATCATATTCGGATACTACAATGTTGACTTCTGCCTTCGATTTTAATATCAAAGTAATACAGTGTGAAACTAAAGAGCATTCCAAGGGAGTTGATCTGGTGGACGCCATGATTCACCGGTAAGGGTGAGCTAACACACAGCATTCTGGGTAGTAGGCCGTGACATACTCGCTCAGTTAGGTTCAGCCAGCCGAAAAAACGAGGGCTGGTTTTCGAGCTGTGCCATGCCATACTTGACTTATCGAAACGGAACAAACAGAGCCAGAGTTGTGCTGTGTTGAGCCGTACCAGGTAGAAAACGGGCAGTGGATAAGGGCCTAAAGCAGCTTGTCTATGCAAATAGGGAAGTGAAACGTGTTGTCTATGTTTTATTTAAAGAGTGGCGCGCAAAGGAGAAGTGAAAAGAGGAAGTGGAGGGGGACGGAGGGGCCTAGGACACTACCTTTTGTGTTTTACAAGATGCTTGACCATAATCATGATGTTGCCATTTGGCTTTTTCAAATAAGGTGAGGTTTATTGTGCAAGCTTGGGGAGTTGAATGTGGAAAATATATGGTGGCGGTAGTGGGTAATGCTAATGTGTGATTGGTAAGTAGCATTCAGTGCAGGCATTTGAAATGTCTTCTCTCACCTCGGTCGTCTCTGTTCTTGTGGAAGCAGATGAAGATGTGATCCACGTGAAGTTTCTCCTCAGCAAACTCCAGCAGCAGCGTCAGACTAGAGAGAGAGAGAGAGAGAGAGAGAGAGAGAGAGAGAGAGAGGTCAAAAACACAAGTCAGAGCTACATCTTGGCTTCCTGCCCTCATCACATAACACACATTTTGAGACACTTCATGTCCGTGTGAAAGACTGAATCCAAAACCAGTCATCAGCCGGGGGAAAACATTCATTATAGCGCTACAGTCACCAGTCAACATCCTGCTTGCCTTTCCTTAGCCACACCTTGAGTTCAGTTCCATGGGAAAGTGCTTTGTGTGGTAAGATGACTCAATTCACCAACACCAGGGCAAGCGCGCGCACATCAACGCCGTTTATACATACCTGGGTATTTTGATGAACATTTTTCATCCCTACTCCAACCAAAATATTTTTGTTCACCCATAGTCAAATCCACATAAATATGCTACCGAATGCTGCCATAGATATGTTATGCCTGAGTACGGTAAGGAGGATGCCATTTAGGCCTCCGTTTTTCTGTGCTTATATACAAACTTCTGACCTTTTTTTTTAACTCCACTTTTATGCTATATGTTTACTGCCATGTGCAATACTTTTTATTAGGTCTTTGTGTATGTTTTCTATTTGTGTATTTATGTAGGCCGTCACACACCTTAATTTATTACCTGTCAGATACCTTAATACAATACTCAACCCTTCTCTACATCCACATAATAAGAGGTCCCCTGTATAGAGGTGTGTGTGTGTGCGTGTGCGTGTGTGTGTTACCTGTGCTTGCTGCCGTCGGGCAGTGCTCCAGGGGGGATCTCCACATAGAGGCAGGCCCCCTTGAGTGCTGCCCTCCAGGCCGTTGGCTTGGCCTCGCCGCGGCGCGCCTCAAACAGCAGGAAACGCACGCGGCCGTTTGCAGGAGGAGGCTCCTCAAATACCAGCAGTTGAGAGTCCTGCATGGAGAGAGACACACACAGGTTACAGGTGAGGGAAACGCTAGGAGCACTATAGTAATATACAGGTCCTTCTCAAATAATTAGCATATTGTGTTAAAGTTCATTTTTTCCCCATAATGTAATAATAAAAAAATAAACTTTCATATGCTTTACATTCATTGCACACCAACTGAAATATTTCAGGTCTTGTTTTGTCTTAATATTGATGATTTTGGCATACAGCTCATGAAAACCCAGTATTCATATCTCACAAAATTAGCATATCATGAAAAGGTTGTCTAAACCAGTGGTTCTTAACCTTTTTTACTTAACGCACCCCCTTTCCTGTACTGAAGACAAGCCGTGCACCCCCAACACAAATTTACGCACGTGCATATGTACTAGAAATGTTTTAAGTGATTAATTACAATGATTGTTGCTTGATACATTAATCAATACCATAATGACTTAAAATGGGGACCATAACATGTTATAATTTGGTCTTAATTTGACCTAACTATAATGTTTGCAAGCACAATTTTTGTCACAACCTCAACACAAACAAAATTCTGCGCACCCCCTGGAATCTCTGGCGCACCCCCAGGGGGTGCCTGCACCCCAGGTTAAGAACCACTGGTCTAAACAAGCTATTAACCTAATCATCTGAATTAAAGGGACAGTTTGGTCAATTTCAACATGCAGTTGTAATGCTCACACTACCCTGGACTTGTCAGTGCCTGAGGTTTTTTTCTTCTTCTTCAGCCGTTTCCGAGATCCTGGTCATTGTAATGGGGGCAGCTCTTTGTTTACATTTCAAAAAAACATTTTTATTTATTCCCAAAAACATCCAAAAGGTTATACAACATCAGCAGACAACTAGCAAACAGCAGTACCTTTTGGGAAAATATTTGGAGTTGGCCTATGTTTCATTTTTTAAAAATGTAAACAAACGCTGCCCCCATTAGAATTGCTCATATCTCGGAAAGGGCTGAGCCGAAAAATGTGGCATCACCAGGTACTGACAAGTCAAGGGTAGCGTGAGCAATACAACTGCATGTTGAAATTGACCAAACTGTCCCTTTAACCAATTAACTCTAAACACTGGTAAAGCTTCCTGAGGCTTTAAAAAGTCTCAGCCTTGTTCATTACTCAAAACCGCAGTCATGGGTTAGACTGCTGACCTGACTGTGTTTAACATTGAAGTCAATGGCAGTGGCATTGCACGAGGGTTATGAAAGCCCAGACATCATTGATGCTTAGCTGTCAGCAGTTTTTTGTTCTTTGATCTGGTGACCCACACTTCCCTCTTCATTATACTCCATAGATTTCCATACCAAGTTTTTCTATTTTTGTTGACAGAACATTCCATTGACTTTCAATGGGGTTTCATTTTGGGAAATTAGAATTAATTAAGGGCCTGTCATTTTCACAACCAGCTGATTCAAAGCCGACTAAACATGAAGCAGTTTTTGTTACTTTGAGAATCAGACATTGACACTCCTGGTGAAGACAGACAGATTGTGGACGTTTGAAATCAATCTAACTGCAAAAACAATCTGCAGGTATCACATAGCATGTCTGAGAGTGCTACAGGTCGTTCTATACTCCACCCACAGCATGTAGAGACTGTGGAGTAGCAAATGTCCCTGAGCGCCTGGAAGGTCACAGCTTCGGTGTGTTATTTCAGCCATGGCCAAGTCTAGCTTGGCCCGATAGCAACCAATGTGACAGTTGTTGTTGACAAACAAAAAGCTATTTTTTGAATGGTCACAGCACGAAATAGCGATAAGTTAGCTGAGGAAGGGTCTGGTGGCTCAGATCAGGTTTACAATCTTAAAGAGCTCAGTGTGGGGGGCGGGACACACACACACACAGAAATGGGGTGGAAAACAAATATAGAAAGCGCAAACAGCGATGACAGCTGAGCGCTGGTCACTTTGGGAAAAATAGGACGGCTTAAGCAGGACACAGACAGTCACAGTCAGAGTCACCGACAGGACAGCGGGAACAGAGAGCAGCTTAGCACAGAGATTGAGATTGGGAACAGCAGCGGACAGATTAACTGCGCTCGAGAGAGAACATGGCGAGGAAACAGGAGGTGAGCGCGGATGAGGTGGAAGAGTTGAGGAGCAGAGCAGGGCAGGCCTGTGCTGTGCTGTTCTGTTCTCGGGGCTTGACTTTAACTTTTTGCTCACTGGCCACAGTGGCTAGTTGTTTTCCTAAAGTCACTAGCCACTCAGCCTTTCTACCAACCACAGTTTTGTTTTCAGTATTTCCCTAGATAAGCATTTTCTTTACCATGATACATCTAAGCGCAGAAAATGATAGTGATGAAACAAGATGTGCTATGAACACATTGTGTTAAAATATATCAGACATATAGAAAATCAATGGTTCGCCTTGAACTTGCATATAACACAAGGGTCAAAAATAGGATATAGGCTACTGTGATATGTCATACCCAAGAATAAGTTACCTGCCAAAGTGGCTTATGGGATTGAAATTATTACCAGCCACAGCCAAGTTTTACCAGCATTTGGCAGGAGCCAATGTTAAGCCCAGGCTGTGCTGTGCTGTGCTGTGTCGTATCGTGTCATAACATGTGGTGCGGTGGTGGTGGCACCAGAACTAGCAGGGGCCGTTGGATAAACAGCGCTTTGTCTCGTTGTGTGCTGCATCTATGTAAACACAGGAACTTCTCATGTGGCCGTGTTAAGTCTGTTGTAACCTAAAGCTATGACAGCAGTGTCCTCGCGCACTTAACTAGCGCTTAACTAAAATAGAGGAAGTCAATTTCCAGTCTGATCTTTTGTTTTGAACGACTGGTACCCAGGTGTATAATGCCAGATTGTGTATGCGCACACGCGTGCGTGCGTGCGTGCGTGCGTGCGTGTGTGCTTACAGAATAGAATAGTTTAGCTGTAAGATTGTGATCCCTCTGGCCGTCCCCTCGCCCACCTGGGATCTTCAGGGGTGGGAGAGGGGCATCAGGAACACCACAGAGGCCCCGGACACGGGTTACTGCAAGACCGGGAGCACCCACGCACACTGCAGAGGAGGAGAAGAAGAGGAGAGAGGGGAGACAAAAACATTAGGACATCCGTTACTGCAACAGTGGAGAAAGGGGAGGAAAGAGGAGAGAGAACACTGCAAGACCAGGGCACGCACCCATGCATATTGCAGAGGAGAAGAGAACAACAGTGGAATTTACAACACTATGAACACTAGTAGAACAGTCAGTAGAACACCATGTAGAACAGTCAATAGTACACGAAAATAAGGGGCAGAATGAACACCAAGGGGGGAGATGAGAAGAGCAACACTTCTTTTGAACCTTAAACAAAGATTCTCTATTCTGCATTTAAACCGTCTCTGCCTTAAAACAGGCTTCATTGTTTCCACATTGTTTTCATGGAACACCAGGATCATTACGGCAAAACGGAGCAATCGGGACAGAGACCCCAGATCGGCTGAAATTAAAAACACTATGGTCTGACGTTGGCATAAACTTCTAACTTATGGTTATACAGAAGAAAATGTTTAATGTAGCCTTCTGCACCATACCCCATTTATGTCACCATAACAAATATTTTTGGGCTGTAGGTGGCTTTTTATCTAGGATAAAAAATAACATTTCCAAAATCCAAAAGTTTGGTGCTTCATCAGCTTGCACCAGAGCAAAAGACATTTCTAAATTAGCTCTGGCGCCCACCATGTGCTATAACTGAACACAATATTAGTGCGGAGGAGCAGGCCATTTCTTTGATGCCTCAAAAGACTGCACCTTCATCCTGTCTGGCACCCAGAGAGGAAACACTATTTGGTCGCAATAATAATCATTATTCAGTTCATGAAGCATAATCGGAATTCCTTTGGAATCAGTAAATATGCATCTAACCGTCTTAACTTTCCTGTTTGTGAAAAGTACATTTCCAAAGTCACATTGGTATTATAAGCTGATGCATAAGAATCGGTTTCCACAGCAGCAAGCCTTGTGACTGACTTCCTCAAAAACAGTCAATGGGAGTGAGGCAGGAGAGCCAGGAGAGCATGTGGCCTTGCTGACTTGTTTTTGCTTGCACAGGCTGTGACTCACATGGGGCTGCCTTCCCAAACTCTTGGGTAATGTGAACCACATCAGCTACATTTTTAAAAGCCTGTGTGTGTGTGTGTGTGTGTGTGTGTGTGTGTGTGTGTGTGTGTGTGTGTGTGTGTGTGTGTGTGTGTGTGTGTGTGTGTGTGTGTGTGTGTGTGTGTGTGTGTGTGTGTGTGTGTGTGTGTGTATGCGTGCGCGCGTGTGTGTTTAGTATTAAAAACAGAGAGGCTCCAGGACTATGCCCTAGCAGTTAGTATACACACTTGAACAAACAAAGCCCTGAACTAACTCTTCCCACAGCATTCCTTGCGCTGAAAAAAGAAACAAAACACTGAACTATCTCAGCATTTCACAGGGTCTCTGCCAATTTTCCATTGTTTACAACCAGCCAAAAAACTGGTCTGAGTTTATGGAGCATTATCGTTATTTTGAGAGCAAACTTCGGCCCAAATTCTCCAGCAATGACAGGGGGTTTTGGAATCTGGGTCCTGGTCTCACGGAGAGTGACCGATATAGCCATTCTCGGAATTTATTGACAAAAAAAATTGTTATGGGAAAATCATAATGTAGCCTTCCTTTGTTGAAACATGCACTGGGGGATGTTATGGAAAAATTTCCTTGATGGCCCATGCCTTGGGAACTGATTTTGCTGAGTGTTTTCATCATTAAATTAACATCCTATTTCCTATTTGGACTTTTCCTTTGCGCTGCAGTGACTTACTTTTTAAAAAAGCAGTGGCACTGTAGTATTTCAGTACATTGAGGCTGCATAAAAAGGCTCATTATCATTTCAAACACGGCATACGAAAACTCCAGTGAAAGGGAGAAAAAATAGTCAATGATTACAAATAATTACTCAAATTACGAAAGCACTTTAGCTTTATGGCAAGATGCTCATGAACATGCTGTACGCACTCTAAATCCCATTAAAAGTGTTTGCACACCACTGCATTTCTGCACCGCACCAAGAGCCTCAAGAGGAACCGAGCACTGGTTGCTAAGGTCGCCTGTGAATTTACTGCCGAGGTATGGGCATCTAAACATCATGACCCCAAGCCATGTGACTCAGGTTCTGTCACATGTTTGTATGCGTTTGTTTGTGTCCGTGAGTCTACTGCAACCACAGAGGAAGGAGATCAGGAAGTTCAGCGCACTCTTCTGCCCAGCTGCTCTCCTCTCTGCCCCAGTGGGCTTTGTCAAACATTAGCACAAGTGCGGGCCATTTGCAGGGCGAGGGTTTAATTATTAAAGCTCAGCTGGAGCAGACGCTATAAATGACTAGGCAGCCAGGCTGCACACAAGAGTTCAAGCACGTTGTATCTGGTAGCTTTCGAGCACAACGCCCCACAATAGGCTTTAACAAGTGTAGCTACATAGCTCTCTCCACACAGTAATCTTGCAGACTGTCATTGCCACAGCAGTTCACATTCTTGACGTCATCATTAAGGTAGTGTGACATGTGGAGAGAATGTGTGATAGCAATGGCTGAACCAGTACACCCCCTGCCCCTCCACCCCTTGTCTGCACTAGCATGACTCATTGTGCAGGTCTACATTAGCTAGTGGCGCATCAGATTCATACATTTGAACTCCCTCCATTTTATAAACCCCAAAGAACACAGCACATAAATCAATCACACATGAGGCAAAGTGGAGCAAGTATCTCAGCTGGTGGATGCAGGAAATCCAGCTTTTCAGCTGTGCAGTGAATCCCACCACAGATGAATGAAAGGTGTTTGGTACTCTCGGGCAAATCACAACCATTACGACACACAGGATTAGTGTGGCCAGAAACAGTGCAGTTCCCATCCAATCCCATAAGTCGAAGTGCAAATCCGACCGCCACAGGCAGGGCAGAGGATGGGGGGCATGACTAGTCAAGCTGGGAGAAGGCTTGAAGCGTCATGGAAACCATTTGAGAAGATAACGACGCAAGACTACTCACACTAATGCCCCGTCCCCCACAAGAAACAAACACACAGTACACTCCGTGCCCACTGCCTGCTGGGTGATTCTGTGAAGTTTGCGAAACAGCACCACTCATTAGTTTGCTTACTGAAGGGGGGGGGGATCACATGCGGAAATGTTACTCATTGAAAAGCACAGAACTAGCGCTATACCTAGGAGTAGTCATTGCGCAATAAGTCGTGGCGTCGCCCATGTCTGGATCCAGGTTTACACTCACCACATCTGTTTCTAAGGTTGAAGGTTCAAGTCGATTCCTTGCTATTCATCATTTTACAGTGACCCATATTCGCATGAACTTTGACCTAACTGGGATGTGGGTTCTCTCGTGCGGGCGACACATCTGAGGTTCACGTTACCCAGAGTAAACACTATCGTTGTGCCACGTTGAGCAAGATCCGAGCAACACAACCTGCGCTTCACTTCGACCCAATGTATTTAATAACGGACATTTCAATGATTTACTCTTTTTCTTGCCGTTTGGGTTCCCAATAACGCAAGATAGCCCACACACCACACGCAAGCCAGTTGACTACGCAACACATAGCAAGCTTCCTCAACGTTAGCTTGATGCGTTGATCTCAAATATGTTTATTGATTAGTTTCTGGACATTTAGAAGCTTAGGATTCCGTTGAAAAGCACACGTTACACCTGCCACTAACGGCTAATTTCGCAATATACGTATTATTATTGACCACGATGCGCAAGGTGGGTAATGTTGACGCACACCTTATCATTTACAACTAGTTCACAATAAGCCTACCTAATCCGTGGAATATTTCCCCTCGTTTGATGTTGGCAGTATCACGCTACAAAAGGGTTATAAAATGAATATCTAAGCGCCGAATAAATAACATGTATCTTTCTTCGCCGATGCGAGTTGATCATTTCGACAGGTGAGTGCGAGCGAGCTTCTCACAAAATTAGCATCCCATCTCGCTAAATAAACTAGCATAGAGCTAGCGTAGCTACGTTATGGTAGCTGGCGTTGGTTTTTTAGAAAGTCGTCCGTGGATTGATGGTAAGAGCGTTACTCAAGACTCTCCCAAATTGTAATATTCGCATTGTCCATGTATTTGTGTATAGTGAGAGAAGGATGCCAAATAGATCAGCCTCGCTAACCCTTTACTTCCCAAGCTAGGTTCACTAGCTAGGCACAAGCGATAGCCTAGCACGGAATCTGTTCTGAACTATATTCTACTGGTTAGAGCAAACAGCGTTATTTCTGGTCGAAACAATATCTGGGAACACGTACAAAGTAAACATTCTGCACGCGGATGCCCTCTTCGCTTTGACCTAACAACGTGCACAGTTCCTTGCGAGTAAACAAGACACGAGGCCCGTGCGCTAGCTTCTTCACATATTCCCATGCTAGGCAGCTAGCTAAACCTAAAGTAAGGTTACATCATAGGAAGGCTAACTAAACAGGTATCCCAGCAGCTAGAGGTAGGCCCAATTTTCACTGTCAATAACCCAGCGACCCAAAACTTACCTTTCACTTTCGGGTTTATTACTATTCAGGTCGATGATAGGCATATTGGATATATTTCTTTCTTTTTCACGCACAAAACAATGGCTATTCAGTATCGTCTGTAGGTTGGATTTAACCATCCGGCCGGGCCAGCGTCCAAGCCCGCAGATCTCTCGCTTCACCACCGAATGACACTGTTTTCTAACGACGCTCACTTTTGCCAGCAATGGGCGGGCAGTCTGTGTGGAGTCATAATGGGGGCAGAGCGCTTTATCTTACGTAAATTATCGTATGCTATGTTTTATTGCATAACAGATATGTAGGCTACATGGCATGAAACGACATTGAAAAATATTTCCTTCATATGTTATAGGCTTAATTAAATAAGTAAATTGAACAAAGTATTTCCATAAAGTTGCTCTCTGTTCGACTGCGCTTCTTTCCAGTCGCTACATGTTCATTTCAGTTCAACAATAAAAAACAGCCAAGCCCAGTAGACTATTGATTGATGTAAAAATCATTAATTCGAGGTACATTACCTGCAATCTGAAATTAAACCGCATGAACTGAAAACACTGTCCATATCCCCGCCAGTTTTTTATTTTTTTGCCACTGACCCAGCTGCGCCCGTCGCTCAGTGTCAAGTGTCTGCAGAATCCGAGACGAGGGCTGACACCCTAACTTCTAAAGTCTAGGCAATAGCTTTTATCCAATCGCACAACACAACAGGTTTATCCAGGTAGGGTGCTTTTATACTAATTCACTGCCATGGCTACGACTCTGTCGCGCGCTCACTCTCGCTCTCCGGTTTGTTATTGCATGATAATCAGACGTAGAGCTTGACACTGGCCTAGCCTTATCGGGGCCAGCTATTTAAAGCAAGTACACTCCTCTGGAATGTTTCTCACACGGTTTCATCGACTGGGACTCTGCTTGTAGATAGATTTACAAGTCATTTACACAAATAAATATCAAATGAATCTAGCTGGTTCCCCAATTTTCGTTATGAAATTGCACAATTGGTGCTCATGACGTTTGCAGTCATTATCATTTTAGGCTATCTGAAAAATCTTCCACGCCTTGCTATCTGAAACCGTCTGTGACTAATCATATTTTCCTCTCTCTCTCTGCCTCCTCATGTGCTTCATAGAAGACCTGTCTTCAAGTAAGTTTCCTTTCCTGTTTCATCTTCCTTAAAAAAAAAACTTTCACATGTCAGTGTCTAGAAAGAAAGACAGTCGTGTCATGACAAAAAGGAAAAACAAAACAAAAGTGCATGCCTAGAGGAAGGCAAGACAATAGCCTTGTTCAAAAGTAAACATGGCATTGGGGCCCGGTCCTCTGGGATGTAACCAATGCCCTTTTAGTTTGCTTTATAGTGCTTTGTAGTGTGCTTTATAGTGTGCGTGTGTGCATGTGTGTGTGTCTGGATGTGGGCTATAGACTATAAAACAAAAGAATATTAAATTCAACTATTCTGTCATTATTCCCTCTATGTTTGCTCAGCGTGTGTGTGTGTGTGTGTGTGTGTGTGTGTGTGTGTGTGTGTGTGTGTGTGTGTGTGTGTGTTGGGTATGTATAGATGATATAGCATGATGAGTTGTGTTTTTGCCTTGATGTTGTGACATGGTTACTGCAGTGCCCTATCGTCGGAAGCTGCCAGTTGAATCGCTGAGCGATGTGGAGAACCCATGGAAGGGCGTCACGCTAAACCGCTGCATCCTCCTGGCCATCGTAGTGGTCATGATCAGCACAGGTGTTGAGCAGGCGCAGGGTAGGTAACTGGCATGATATGGGGGTGTATGGGCCGCCGCAGTTGCTTTACCTATGAGGCATACTCATAGGGTCACGTTCAGAATAAACTGTTTTACGTATGAGGTCATAGGGTCATGTTCAGAATAAACTTTCAGTACTATTCAGTGCAACCTACATGGTTGTCACGTTGTTGCCTCCGCTCATGGCATTTTGAGTGGTTCAGTAACTAACTCAGAAAAAGCTTTTTTTTGTTTGTTTGGGTTTTTAAAAAAAGATATTTTAGGGACTTTTGTGCCTTTATTGATAGGAAACTAGTCATTATGACAGGAAGTGAGTGGGGAGAGAGAGAGATGGGGCAGGGTTAGGACATAAGTCATGCCCCAGGTCAGACTCGAACGTGGGTCCCCATGGGCATACAAGCCCAAATGTAGGCTTAGCGCCTAACTCAGAAAAAAGTAACAGAAAAGTAAATCATTTGGCTCATGCTCTGCGTTCTCGTCAGCTCTGCATAGTTCTCTTTTGCTTTCTCTTCCAGAGGCTGTAGATGCTCTTATGGCAGACGAGGAAGCCATGGCCCTATTGGATTACCAGGTAGTTATTATACATTACATCACATTACATTGCACTTAGCTGACGCTTTCATTTATTCAAAGCGACTTACAGTTATCATTTTTCAGGGTATTGGTTACAGTCCCTGGAGCAATGTACCTGTAATATATATATACTTATAATAGTTATAGCACTTAGTTAGAGTTGTAATAGTATAGCACTGACTTACGGATAACCAGGTGTAAATAACATTGCAGCATGCATGCAGAAAGGACATCCAGTGAGCTGATGCATGCTGGTGCCCAAGTGTCAAAGTGTACTTTATTGTCAAATAAGTGGCAGGTAAATACAATCAATCAACCAATCAATTAGTTTATTTGTGGAGGAAGGGAGGAGGGTGCCCTGTTCCCCGAGGGAATGGAGACTAAAATGGCTTGGATGGCAAGACAGCCCATACCAGGGCTTGACATTGGCACCTGAAAACTGGCTAAAAATGGGTGAAACTTGTCTGTGGCTTGTAATGATTTCAGTCTCACTAGCCTGTCTGGTAACTTATTATTGGGTATGACATATCACAGTAGACCATATCCTATTATTTGCCCCTTGTTACTGTATATATAAGTTCAAGACAGATCATTCAGATTTAATTTTCTGAAATAGTTTCATGTATGACACAATGTTCATATCACTGATCATAGCAAAGAAAAAGGAAATATACACACATTGCCTACCAAATTTATGAACTCATTAATAAATTACTTGTCGTGTGTTTGGTAGAAACTGGGAAGCTCGCTGTATGACACCCTGGCCTTCTGGGACTGGGACTGGGGAATCGAAGAAGAGTTGGAGAGGAAACGAGCACGCAGGAAACATCGCAAGAAGAGCCCATCTGAGGGACTGCTGAGGGACAAAGATGGAGATGGGGTAGAGGACGCTGAGGACGGTGAAGATGTTGAGGATGGTGAGGAAGGAGGGGAGGAGGAAGAAGGGGAGGAATAGGACGAGGAGGAGAAATTAATGTGTCTGAGTCTGAACAACAAAGACGAGAGGAGACATCTCAATTTGTACTCTTAATTGAGAGATAACGATGACCATGATGATGATGATGATGATGATGATGATGATGATGATGATGATGATGATGACACTGACTACAGTATAACGACGATGATGATGATGATGATGATGATGATGATGACTGTGCCATTAGACCTACCTTACATACCTCCAAGAGAACGTCTGTTACTACCTAAACTTCAACATGAAAAATGCTGGACAAATGTGGTCTATCCCAAAGTCTTAATGTTCAGCACCCCAATACGTTCAGCTTGTGGACTGATACTAGCAACAACAGAGAAAAGGACAATAGAGTTTCATACATCACTGTCTTTGTCTTACTACGTTTGTCACTGACAATAAATGTTGCAATGATACTCCAGGAACAGTTATGTAATGCTTTTAATATGCTGTCAGCCTGTTTAAATGTTTTTCTTCTGATAAAGTTATGGGCAAACATCTATGTTTTTTTTATAAGCTAGATCCATGGTTATTTATAAAGCATCATGAAGTATTATGAGAGTCGTCATCATAATACGTTGTAAGTAACTATAATGCGCATTACAATTTGTTATAAATGCGCTTATAATGCGCTATAGATATGGGCTTCATAGAAAGTGTTACCGTTTTTTTATTATTATCAAAAAAACACCAGTCAGTTTTAGATAATTACCTTTTAATAAAAAAACAACAACATCCTGCATACATACAGTACATCATACATTCCCATATATGAAGCTCTATGCATGTTGATTAAATGGCAGTTATGTATAGAAGTGAGCGAAAAGGAAATAAATACAGTTGATGTGTATACATAGCAGTTCAGTACTGTACTCATGGAGTCAATGAGTAGTATAACCATGCAAGCCTGTACAAAGTATTTGTTTACTGCTGTGCAGAGGTGGACAAGCTAGATTGAGATAGTTTAAGCCCCACCAGTATTCCTCTCTGCTGCCTTTGTTCTCAACAGAGGTGATTTCACTAGTGAGCTCATCTACGTGGAGATAAAGGTGGGTTAACCAACTGCATGTGTCAAGACGTGTAGGGCATCTTTGTAGCCTAATGGTAAGTGCTGTGGATTGCCCTGCCTAAAATCAGCGTTAGTGTGATAAGTGTCAGCGGCAGCCACATTCCAGCGCTACTATGTTAGTCTTGGTGGAGATCTTGGTGCCATCCCCATCCATCTCATAGACTGGCAGCACGCCGTATTCCGTGGGCACGCAGCAGGGGGCGCGGCCGGCCCAGTCCCCGCCCTGTGCCAGCCTGTTGAGCAGCATGGCATGGTTGTTGCCGTTGGGCAGAGGGAAGCCACACTCCCCCTGGCAATTGTTGATCACGGCCTCTCGGGGCGCCATGAAGAAGGCCTCCAGGTTGATAGTGAGGCTGTGCAGGCGACAGGAGTTGCTCTGGCCGAGATTCTTGTCTCCCGCACGGGCTGGCCGCTGTGCTCGGTTGGCCTCTCTGACACCCAGCACGGTCTGCAGGGTCTTGAGCAGCAGCAGGGCGCGGTACTGCTCCTCACTGGCCTCCCCAGCACCTGCAATCACATGCTCATGTAAAGGCACACCTAGAACATTCTTGTGAATACATTGTATATTATTAGGCACATTACATTGCATAGTTCACGTTTATCCATAACACACACAGGGCGGCTGACAGCTTTTGCTGGGCCCAGGACAAAGTCCTCCAAAGTCTATCCAATACATGCAATGGGGAATTCTGGGCCTCCTATCTCCCTGGGCCCAGGACATCATACCCCTTTGTCCCCCCCCTGTCAGCAGACCTGAACACACACATACCCACACCATAGTATCTGAGGTGTAAAATGCAACACTGGAATGAGGAACATCACCAACCTTCTGGTCGAGCCGCCTCTTCTGCTGGCAACACACTGAGAGTCCTGAGGGTCTGCAGCCTCTCCATCACCCCCTTTTCCACCTTCTCGCTCTGGAAGCGCAGCAGGGCGTCATCCAGCTGCTCCCTCAGCTGAGACAGCAGGGGGCGCTGCAGGGAGAGCGCCACTCGGTGGCCACGCAGCCCACTGCACTGCTGAGGGAAGGAGAAGAGCACCGGGGACGAGGAGCTCAGCAGGCCGGACAGGAGGCTCTCGCTGGAGGAGGCATCCAGGACCAGAGGAGGCAGGGAGCTCAGGGAGGAGAGATGGAGAGAAGGAGGAGGAGGAGGAGGAGGAGGAGAGGAGCTCAGGGAGGAGGGAGGAGGAGGAGGAGGAGTGGTGGTGTCTCCCTCCCAACCAGGTAGAACATCACTCAGGAACTTCTGAAGCTCACACAGGAACTCATAGGTTCTGAAAGGAGGAGACACACTGTTAAACAGCAAGTGGCAATTACACCATGTATTACTCCTTATTACAATATATTACAACATCTTATAATACCATTACAACCATTATCAACAGCCACATATTTGTCCAATAATTTTCATGCACATTTTGAGATTTAGTTTTGATTCACAATAAAAATCAATTGCTCAATTATTTACAGACAGCGTCACAAGGAATTATGAAGATGTATGTAATGGAGTAGAGATTTGAGTTGACGCACATGGAAATAAAAAAGCATGTTTTGGTGACGTCTCAAACCACACCTGTGATCAGTAGGGTTAAGAGAGTTACTTCCTGGCTTATCCTTATATGGTGGCCTTTTTGGGACAAAAACCAGCAGCGGCCTTCTCTGGCTGTCGGCCTCCTTTCCACCACCCCGTATCAGTGCATCTTGCACTTCCAGCAAAGACAATCTTGGTCCTTTGATAAAAAAATAAAAAATACTTCCACAATAACATGGAACATCTCAAATATACAGTAGGTAAGCTACAGTACAGTAAACATACTTTAAAAACACAAGACTTCACGTCAGTCACGTGCAATACATTAGCGATATAGACATGGGATGGACAATGAATTGTTCATTCTCACCTTTGCTTGGATGCTTTGGTTTAACAGCAATTTGTACAGCAGCCTGTAGTCTTGGTCTCTCCAGTTCAGATACCCTGGTAGTCAGAATGATGAACCGAGACCCCTCTGAAAGACATGCTGTCTGAGACACAAGTCAAAAGGCAGGTTAGATAACAGGACACCAAAGCAGACATCGAAAAGCCCCAATCCAAAATGTTCACATTTCCTCTACACAGCATCCATACTATGTCATGCATTATGCAGTGAAGCAGAGCATATTTTGGATACAGCTCTTCTCTCACTTCCCTCAGACATGCACACTAAATCCCAGTTGTCTTTTTCTATTTGGGGCCGACCGCTCAGCCGCGGGCAGTGGGCACAGAGGCTGAGGTAAGCATATATATCACTGAGGTTTCCTCTGCTGTCATATATCTCATAGGGTTCCCTTGTTGTCCTTGGCAAGTTTTATGCCAACGAGATGGAGAAATCCTGAGCATGTCAAATTCCACTTTTCACAGGGAATGTACTATTAATGGTGACAAGGAGCTATGATTTGTAACGCAGAGGCAGAAAACACTTAATCAAAGGCTGTTGTAATCCGTTGGTGTTGGCAAAGGACTCTGTAATAACTGTCAGAACGCTGAAGACTAAACACCTTTTAAAAACACCACATCCTGACACACAAAGTGGTTTACAGAGAGAGAGAGAGAGAGGAAGACAGGAGAGAGAGGAGGAGGAGAAGAAGAAGAAATAACAAACACAACGGACAAGACAAAAAAGAATCTCTGTCAGAAGTGAACCTGTATGTTGGGGAGGAGTGTCTCACTGTTGAATGTGACTTCAAGCATCTCCCTTCCTTTGTAGGCCACAAAGAACAGCAGCAGCGCCGTGGGAACCGCAGAGCTGAGGTGTTCGCTCCCTTCAAAGGCCACAGGAACTTCAAAGGTCAAAGAAACACTTCCTGCTTCCTCTCCAGGAACCCAGCGCTCTGACATAACAGCATAACAGACCCAGAGCAATGTCAACATTCCCACAGCACTGATGTTACTGAAGAAGACACTGCTTTATCAAACAGGCACTCTCTTGGAAGTGAAATAACACTGCTAGCCAAGTGTTCCCCAAAATATAAGAGCACTAGATGACTTACTGTCAGTCTCTCTGAACCACAAGTACAGTTATTGTGTTGTAGGTTTTGAATTTCATTTCAGGTCACGTATGCAAAAGCGCTAACTTGTGAACAATGAGACATCAGTAAGCCAACATAAACACCATCAGGACATAACTGAAGCAGCCTTCTGGGAGACATGTCTTCAAGCGCCAGGAAGAAGTCGCTCACAATTCAACTCTTTTGGCTACCATGAGCAGATGGAATGCTGATCCCTACAGACATACTTCACATATCTCTCCATAGAAGGATACATGTCAAAAAAAAAGAAGGTAGAATTGCAGATTTGACGAGGCTAAAATACATGCAAACAGCAATATGGAAGAAAATATCTGTATATATTTCTAAATATTTTTCCAATATTATTCTAAATCATGCTAATATGTTTCAGGTTTTCATCACCACCATGTGTACCTCTATTCAAATGTAATCCACAAGGGCCCACATCATCTCCGTCTCTGGCTGCAACCACGGTGGACAGAGCCAAGAGCCCAGCACTATCACTACCATCAGTCACCCCATGATTCCCACTGCAAATCCCAAACTTAGCCAGGGTGTCTTGTCCAAACGCAGGCTCTCTGCTCTGGCCAGTGTGGAGCGCAGACAGGGCTTCCCCCAGTTCATGCACGGTGAGACATGATGCCGCCTTTGCCTCATCACTGTATTTGATGGAGGAGCCCTCTCGCCTCGGTGCATCATCTTTGCTCTGGCTGCGTCCAGCATCCACCTGGTTCCCTTTGGGGCAATAAACAAATCACAATATGTTTCCTATATACTGTATATTGAGCGGTATTAAAAAAAACTGGTCAAGATAATGAGCTTTAAAAAAAATCCACCCAAAAATGTGTCATACACTCAGGGGTGTAGCAGCAAATTGTGGGCCCTATGTACAACCAGCTCCAATGGAACCCCCAGCCATATATCTACATAAATTAGACACTGTGTGGGCCCCCTATATACACGGGGCCTTGGTGACTCAGTCATACTTTACCCCCCTGAGTATACACTAATGGCACAGATGTTAAATGGGGCTAAAAACAAGACCATTCAGCTGGATATCGACAAATCAAAATTGTTGACCACACCTTGCCTGGCCAATGAATGGACAGTGTAGCACCACACTCAGACACACCTTCTCCTCCTCCTCCTATGTTGGCTTCTTGACCATGGGCACCATGGGTAATCCCAGTCAGCATTATGGATCCTGAGAGGCGGTCATGATGCGGGACAGCAGCAGGAGTCGCCGTGATCTGATCCGGCCTCGCAGGATGCTCAGCGTTGGGGTCTTCTCCATCAACATCCTCCAGGTCCGTGGTGGTGACGGTGCCAATGGTGACAGGGGCCAGGTTGAGACCCAGGACCATGAGATGGATCCAAGGTAGCCACATGATATGACGGAAGGTCTTACCAATACGCGCAGTCCTGTGTTCAGGGTGGGCTACAAAGGAAAACTGACTACATGTCAGCCTACCGTGTCTAGTCCAGGTTGGCCATGGTGGAGATAGAGAGGGGGAGACCTCAGACAGAGGAGAACAAGAGATAGAGAGAAATTAGAGAGAGAGAGAGAGAGAGAGAGAGAGAGAGAGAGAGAGAGAGAGAGAGAGAGAGAGAGAGAGAGAGAGAGAGAGAGAGAGAGAGAGAGAGAGAGAGAGAGAGGGAGATAGAAGGGAGCCCTGATAGAGGATGTGGCCTTGAATGGGGGAACCGTGGGGGCTGGAGTCTGGGTGCTGTCTCATGGAGAGGTATGAAACTCACGCTTCATTCCACACACTGAGGTATTGTTTACTACACTGCTCAAGCCTGTCTGTGTGTGTGGCTTGTGGGAGTGAGAGGCCTGTGGGACACACACACACACTCCTGTCTGTCTGGCCAATTCTGTTAACAGACGGGCACGATATGAGACTCCCATTTTTTGACTTTCAATGCTGCTCCTTCTCTCCTGATAACGCTCACAAGCCGCTGTTCTCCAGTGTGTTTATTGTTCAGTGGTAAAGGCTCCAGTTCAACAGTACATGCCCGGCCTCGCTGTCCCATACTGAAATAGCTCTCCCCACACTACATTACTTAGGCCTCTATGCCTCTCCATCCATCGGAACACACTTCTCTGCGAATAAAACTTTAATACAGCACACATACAGGTATATATACACATACACATGTATATATAACTCTGAAAGCGTTCAGCGCGCCCTACATAGAAATCTGTTATGTAATCAGTATGACTAGTCTTCACAGCCACAGTCCATGCTTTTCTCCTATCCGTGGGCTGAGGCAAAAATAAATTAAAATAAAAAAAATTGCAACTCATCTGAAAAAGGTGCAGAATTAGAAGGCAGCTTACACAGAAAGGAAAACAATGTACACACTTCAGTTTGAGCTGAAGTTGTTGTTTTTACTAAATGTGTGGGCTTTCAATTCGTAGACCTTCTGATAGAGTAAAGCATCTTTGGACTGAAATGTTTGATTAATTTCATTTGACTATTTTTTTATATATATAAAAAATAATTTTATAATAATTTAAATATAATATAATACATTAAATAATATAAAACATTGGAACAGTGACCAAAGACATATACATTAAAAGACAGACATAATCACAATAAATCTTATTTCTATTACATTCCCTATGGCAAAAGACAAAGGATTCAACTCAACATTTAGTAAGTAGGGCCACATACACTCCATAGGGTATTGTTACGTTCACTCTCTAATTGTTGAAGATAAGAGAAGATAAGATAAAGCTTATTGTCTGTAACTCATGAAACAGAAAATTGTCTTTGGTGTGGCTCATTCTCACTGACATTAGACAAAACTTGACAAAAATTAGAATTAACACTAAGATTAACGTTATGCCAGTAGGTGTGAGAGCATCAGCTTAGCTCGGAAAGACCACTCAGGGCTCATGTGGTGTGCTCCTCCTCACGCCTCACCCCACTGTGGTCCCTCTGGCCGGAGGGAAGACAGCTGCGCTCTTGTTTTGCAGACTCTCAAGGACTCTGCTCGGTTTCCTGGGGGTGATGACCAGGTTACGAGACGTCAAGGATATTTTCGAGGAAAATAATCATTTTTAAAAAAAATCCAAAATAGCAGGAACTCGAGAAATCAACTGTGTGAAATATTACAAAAATGATCTATTTTGGGTGAAGTGGTTTGTTCTGAGTGCTATTGAAAACATATTGTGGCTTTCATTTGTAACAAAGACACGTTTTTTATTAACAAATATGTTGGTATTGTATCTTTGGCCTTAAATGTCAACCCTTTTAGGCCATTTCCTCTTGCTGAGAAGTCACAAACACATCCCCTATCTTTGGACGGTGAAGTGTTTTTTTTTTACACAACCTATGAAAGTTTGAAAATGTAGGTCCTAACATGAGATCTAATGTGAAAGCTATTCAAAATGCATCCCATATAAAAATATTTTGGACTCCAGACAGCTAGTGTTTCCTGCCTCCAGCCCTGACAGCATCTGTGTGAGAGTTGGTCCAGTGTGAATACTGCAGTAGCCTACATGTCTGCACTGCCCCCATAGAACACCTCATAAATTTCAAGATGAGATAAACTAAGCCTGAAGCTGGGAGGGATGGATACACTTCCACATAATATCGCAAAACAAACAGTTGGACATTAGACATTAAAAAAATCTTGGCAGCCTCAGGCCCGCATGGTAAACTCATGGGGGCAATTTCCCAAAACAGTCCGGCCCTTATTTGGTAAGAATTCAGATAAGAAACCTGCACATACTGTCCTCCCCAGCAGACCAACAAAACAAGTAAAGATACTCCACAGCCCTCTGCCCTGTTGCTCTCTCTCTTTCTCTCCCTCTCTCCACTTTTCTTGTGTTCTATCTGTCCCTTGCGCTTTCTCTTGCTCTCCCTCCTCCTCACATACACATGCTGTGGAATTCAAGAGCTTCCATGATTACCACGGCTCAGGTTTCCAGCCTGTTTTTCGTGTTTCTTGCCATTTTTTTTTTTTTGGAACACCCACTTAACACGCCCTCTTAATGATACCTTTCAAGACCTAAATATTGTTTGTGTACACGACAGGTATGTACAGAACTTGGAGGATTAGTAGATACAAATCTGAAAGAAAGGGACTGTACGTGACTGTCAGATTGTCCCCTCCTGCTTGTCTGTCTGTCTGTCTTAGGCCACTAGCAGTGGCGGCTCTGTATTGCAGGCGACAGGATGCATCATGGAACATAGAGTAACCGGATAAGGTCACCCTAGCGACGGAGCGGAGGGGTATCTGTGTCTGTGCACACACTGATATTTGACCAGTGGGGTGTTAACAACGCGTAACCCACGCAACAGCCCTCTTCACGACTACATGAGACTCTTTAGGCAGGCAACGGGTCAGAGGCCAGCCAGTCATCACACTACACAACCACTGCACAACATGAACCAGAACACACACACACACACACACATAATACCAGAACACACTCTACACACACCCATACACCAGAATACACTACACACATTCACAGCAGAATATATTACACACACATCCTCACACGGCAGAATATACTACAAACACGCTCACACCAGAATACAGTCTGCACACCCACACACACACTGCACATCCACACAACTGGCCATCCACACACACCGTGCTCACCCATACTATAGGCCAGACCAGGCGTAGGGGAGATGGAGGAGAAAAGTGGTGGTATTAGTATTAGGCTACTGTCAGCAATATTTCCATTATTAACAATCTTATTAATAAGTCATAATAATAGTCTGGATTTGGCACAACTCATTACACATATACAGCACAAACTACTGCAACAGTCTGGCAAGAAATCTCAGGGCTGGCAGAAGAGGAACGGAAACCAGAATGTATTTTGTGTAGTCTTCTGAAGGTTACCGTACTTAGAAACACAAGACTGAAACTGACAATCAGGTCATTACGAGAACCAGGGCCGCTGACAGCTCTAGCCAGGCCCAGGACAAGGTCATCTGAAAGAGCCCGTTAGCCCAATACATACATACAATGTAATGAGGACCCAATTCCCCTCTCTCCCTGGGCCCAGGACAACTGTCCCCTTCCCCCCCCCTTCGGCACCCCTGATGATGACCAAAACTGGACTTGTGGCAATAACGAGGTGGTTTACCAAGAGTATGGTTAGGTAGCTCACATGTTTAGCTAGACCTGAAGGGTATGTGGGAGTTCCCTGCCCTGCATCAAACTTGACAGTGTCACCCATAGCCGTTTATCATGCTGCAAATGAAAAACATGTATAACTGCTCTGACAAATCCTAAGGTTTTAAATTCTAAGAATTTGAAAATGGGCATCATCTCTGGAAATGAACTACAAAAAATATCCCACATTTGATCTGTAAACAGATGAAAGTGTTTTAGACTAGAAAATGGAAGTAACTTGCGCTCTACCCTTCTTGGTGCTAGTGGCCTTTGCCTAGTCTTTCTGAAGTGGACCAGTTTGCCTTCCATTGTTATAGACTATAGACCATAATAATACAGTAAGCGGAGCACAAAGGACAAAGGGACGACGTCGCTCGTGTTCAGGTTTAAACTGAAGTTTATTAGACAGTAGCACCTCGTGAGCACAGCAGAGGGGCATCCTTTATGTTCATAGCTGCATTTTATCCTTGTTTTAAGTGTAGGAGAGCACCTTACTGTCTTACTGTCTAAAGGAGTATTAAAACCATCTGGATCTCTTAAGTCTTATTAAAAGCATCACCATTTGCAATTATATCAAACACAGGAAAACAAACGAACGAAAAAAACATATTAACAAGTCTTAACAATTACGATAACAATTCATGAACAAAAAAAAAAACAAAAGCATAAAAACCCTTTCAGTGCTGGTAATGAGGGGTTTGTTTCTCTGGTCCACAGCATGAATGTGTGTGTGAGTGGGTGAATGAATGAGTGTGTGTGAGCGTGCAAATGTGTGTGGGTGTGTTGATCCCCTTGGTGTACGTGTGTGTGTGTGTGCGTGTGTCGGTCTTGGTTTCTGGGAGATGCAGACAGCAGGGTTCAACATCATCTCATCTGATTATAAAAACAACACAAGTGTTCACTACGGTGTCCCCAACAGCATTCAGAGCGTTAAGTTGAGGCAAGTCTGTTCCCTCCCACATCACATACTACAAATCAACTGGGAAGAACAGAAATGAAAACCTGATGACAGGAGAGAGAGAGAGAGAGAGAGAGAGAGAGAGAGAGAGAGAGAGAGAGAGAGAGAGAGAGAGAGAGAGAGAGAGAGAGAGAGCGAGAGAGAGAGAGAGAAAGAGAGAGAGAGAGAAAGAGAGAGAGAGAGAAAGAGAGACAGAGACAGAGACAGAGACAGACAGAGAGAGAGCATGAGAAAGAAAGAGATGGGTGATCCACTGACCACTACTGTACACTGACAATGAGAACAGTCCAATAGCCTGTACTAGTGCTAGCACTGCATTAACAATTCACATTTTCACATCAGCGCTAAATGAAAGGATGCAAACGTAGATGTACGGAAAATAAAAAGGAGGGTAATCAGGGCCGCAGCATTTTGTGTGTGTCATTATATGCACCAAGATTTTTTTGAACCAGCAGCCATCAACAGTGCCAGTCATTGCCTCATTGACTTTGCGTCCAGCCTCCGAGTCTTGTTGTCTGGTGTGAGGCACCAAACTTCACCACAAAACAGCACCGCAGTACAGCACCGCATGACAGAAGAGGGGAAACGAGGACTCTGTGCACAGGACAAGCAGCGAGGCACAGGTGGGTGTAGCACCAGGTGAGGGAGGAAGGGAGGGGATCTCTCTGCCTCTAGGTACAGACCGGAGTAGGGGGGAGAGGTGGGCCAGCTGCGGGCTGGGTGGGTGGGTGTGCACCATCAAGGATACTGTTGGAAGGAGGCTACAATGCACCATACTTAGCAACGGTTGAAGGCCTGGTAAACATAAGCTCACAGCACCACTGGCCTTTCGGCACACATTACTTACACAACCTGGACTCTTTACACCAGGGCCTCTAGCACCTTGTACAGGGGAAGGCAAAAAGCTGAAAAGGTCATAACCGGAGAGCTTAGCACCGCGGCAATGTTGTGTGTTGTTTGTGAGTGAGTACGTGGTAAGATGCCCGTGTCTAAGGCCCTACAAAAACATCTCACTATCACTACTGATAGACAGAGAGAGCTCTGAAGACTCTCACTGACGGGACTACTAGCACACTTGAACCAGAATCCAAAACACAATGTTGAAATAAAATAAAAAAAACAAAATGAAAACAAAAAATGAAAACAAAAAAAAGCTTTAGAGCTATAGGCCAAAATACTGTATATATTTACATATATACTCTGTGCCAAACATCGCAACTACGTTTATCGAAACGTGCAGGGACTCCTCCACACTACGCGCTTAAGGGAAATGTCATAACATTATAAATAGAAGACAAACAGAACAAAAACAAAACCCACACAGAGCCATAAAAACGCTCTCTGCTCATTTTTTTAAATCCCTGTGAAAAAAGAAGCACCAAGAGTCGATAATTATTATTACGGATGTTCTTCATATAAATAGGCACAGTCCAGAGTTGTACAGATTGTAGCACCATAATTCATTTTTTTCAGGTTTTCGTTCTTTTCTGTCTTTAGTCACTTGAGTCAAGCACGCTTATTTTAAAACAATCTATTGCATTCTACACACGTATACTCTTATCAATTGATTACAAACAAAACAAAATAATAAAACATACAGACAAAACACACTCACACGCATATACAGACTCACTCTTACCGTCACCCTTTGCTAAGGAAGAGACTTAAAAGATAAATAAACTAACTTATGCACATTTAAACAGTATATGAAGACCTCCCATTCACAGTACAAGATTCATCAACATTACAAAAGGAATCCACACCAATAAAACAAACAAAGACAGAAGAGAACATAAAAATAAGAAAGAGTGAGGGTCGCCCAGTAGTTTTTTTTATGGTGTAATTTTTTTTCCTTTTTGTCTTTTTTTTGCATTTCCCAGTGTGTGAGAAGGGTGAGTTGAGGCAACGTGAGTGTGAGAGACTGAGAGACTGAGTGAGTTTGTGTGTGTGTGTGTGCGTGCGTGCGCATGTGCGTGTTGGTTGAGTGGACTGGCTTGTCTTCAAACACTCAGGGGTGTGTGTGTCGATGTGGAAAGGAGGTGCTGGGGTCAGGATGAGGAGGGTGGAAGTCATTGCTATAACAGTGTTGAAGAGGAGGCGAGGGTGAGTGAGGTGGAGAGAGAGTAAATGAGAGAGTGAGTGAGTGAGTGAGTGGGGGGTAAGGCAGGATTACCCATAGTCATATTTCATTTCAGCACCTCAACCCTTTTTTGTTTTGTATTCGTCTTACAAAAAACCCCACATAATTACCTGAATCGATTTGTTACAGACTGAGCAGAAAAACAACAACAGACAGAGGGAATGGGGAGTCAGTCCTACAGTATTCTAAGATTCCCAACACAGCGCAGAATCTGTCAGCAGGGTGCTCGCCGTCACGTTTCTCTTCTTCAAATAAGGAAGTGTCTGACAAATGGGAGTCGTTGCGGAATGGTGTTCCTGTGTGTATGCGCGCGCGTGTGCGTGTGTGTGTGTGTGTGTAGGAATGGTGTTCCTGCACGCAGCGGCCCGAGTCCGGCAGCAGGAAACGGCAGCGAGCAGCAGGAGGGAAGCGGCAGTTCAAGTGGCCGACCTGATAAGACGTATCCAGCTCAAATTTAGCCTGGCGGAGAGAAATTCTCACCATTCAAACTTCACTACAGCATCGCATCGCCTCTGTGGCAAAAAAAAGTCACCGTGTGAAAAACTCTGTGTTTTTATGTGTGTGTGTGTGTGTGTGTGTGTGTGTGTGTGTGTGTGTGTGTGTGTGTGTGTGTGTGTGCTTGTGTGAGAGAAGAGAACATTTGAGGCAGGCACACGCACACGCACACACACAGAAAAAAGCACAGAGGGGAAAAAGCACCTTTGGAAACACACAAACCTCTCCTCTTCACAAACATTCTGTGCATGTGTACGTGTGTTTGTGCCTGCATCTGTATACATGTGAGCCTGACAGTGCAGCTGAGACGGGAGAGATAGTGTGTGGTGTGTGTGTGTGTGTGTGTGGCACCTGGGTGTGAGACTATCTGTGCGTAAGCCTGTCTCTACTGTATCTGATAGACAGTCAGGAAGAGAGGAGAAAAGAGCTTCTTTATGCACGTCTTTATGCACCACACCCCTCTTGTCTTGGGCATCGCTAGGGAATACACCTCCAGTCTGCTACACAATGTACAGGAGAGGAGCCTCGCCCACTAAATACAAAGAGGGGGGGAGAGAGACAGAGAGAGAGAAAGAAAGAAAGAAAGAGAGAGAGAGAGAAGGGTTGAGACCTCAGCACACACCCTGAACCCAGCACCATCATGCACGCACACACACACACACACACACACACACACACACACACACACACACACACACACACACACACACACACACACACACACACACACACACACACACACACACGTAGACAGACAGATTGACAGATGAAGAACATGTGCCATGTCGATTGTGTCCTCTTGGGTGCTGTTTGCAGAGGATGTAGCGGTGTATGTGTGTGTGTGTGAGAGAGAGAGAGTGTGTGTGTGTGTGTGTGTGTGTTGGTGTCCATGCCGGTATGGGGTTTCCGCTTGAGGGCTGGGTCAGACTGGGCGTGTGGCAGGTTGGGCTGAGCTGAGCTGAGGTGGGATGGGGTGAAGGGGAGGGTTGAGGGTTGCGGGGTGCAGGATTGGCTTGGTCCACACCTCTCCTCTCCTGTCCTCTCCTGTCCTGTCGGGGCTGCCTGAGCGTTTGCATAGGTTTCCACTGGGGTTGAGGTAGATTAGTTCATGTTCCTGTACCGGGACACAGAGAAGTGATATTTAGTCACTCAGGCACTCATGACATGAAGGCTATTTTGACATTTGATGCTATTTTGACCCATTGATGCTGGATGTTGCATTGCGCAACATTGGCCCTGGCTCCTAAAGCTGCATGACACAACATTGAGGCTCATGAGATTTAAGACACTTTTATTAAAAATCTTGTTTTGTTAGAGCTGAATGAACACATTCTAATACAAGATTAGGGTGTTGGCATTTAAATGCAACTTACTGCATGTTTTTATGTGCTTCAGAGGCTGAGATATGTCGGTTTTATAGGCTGAGGGCAACATCTCTTAAAAAGGGCTAAGGCATTCAGCAGCCTTTTTTGCAAGTGCTTTAGGCATCAATGGGTTAAATCAACGGAGTGCTTTTCCCCCCTTTGGTTTTGTTCAGCATTGCACCTACCAAGAGCACCAGTTCTGTTCATTTCAAGGGATATTAGTAGTGAACTACTGAATGTAGTTTTGGCTGGGGGCAGACACTGGGCACAGGCTGTACAGGCCAGAGGTGCTTGGCTACCAGGGTAGGTCCTTGCCCATCTACATTTAGGAAGCCTCTGAAGAGTCCTCTTTTCCAAGTGTTGCCCTTCGTAAACAAAGATATTCATAACCACTTAACCTTTTTTGTAGGTCATTTTGGATTACAAAATCTACTAAAAGCAATGCAATGTATTGCTGTAACTGACCATTGACTGCCACATGTATCATGCCACTGTCGGAATGATCAAATGAGTGTTTTTATAACTAGGTGTCACATAGCAGAAATTGTAATACAGGTTTCTATGAAAGCTATAGACAGAAAGTCCAATTCTACAAAGACTGGGAAAAACTCCTCACTCCTAAAACAGTTTACGAGGCACAGTGGGATCATGCTCATCCTGTATGATCATCAATCTAGCAGAGCTGACCAGTCTTATTCTTAACGCTCATCAAGTCAAGGGCAAAGCAAATCGCAAAAAATTAAAATGTTGGGGCTTTTTCAAAGAAAGGAGGTACAACACAGATCCTGCAAGTAAACTATCATGAGCTAGAAGGTTTGGCAAAAATGTTAATATAAAAATGTAAAATAAAAATAGTAACCAACCATGCACTCTTTCCTATGGACTCTACAAACATGATGAAATTACTCATCACCAGAGCCGTATATTAAGAGAGTCTGGCCAACTCGAATCATGGACGCCATGTTCGCTCCCCATGGATTCTACAGTGTAACCCTATGGGCAGCATATTGTTAAAACCGTTGGATTTAGCACATCAAAACTATGCTGACAAAACCCTCTTTTAAGCAAACCCCTTCTATATGAACGAACTTGTTAACGTTTGTTTTCATATGTTGGGATCTTGATAATACTACAACCCAAGTTTGATGGTCTATGAAGCCTTATTTGTATTTTAAATCCGGCGATTTTGACGGTATGCTGCCCATAGGGTTACACTGTAGAATCCTCGCCGTGGGGAGCGAAAATTACATCCATGATTCGAGTTGGCCAGACTCTCTTTATATACGGCTCTGCTCATCACATGATTAGTGTGCCATCTGGTGGTCACTATATGACATGACCTTTACACAGTTTATAAACATCTCTCCCACCCCTCAGCTCTACATACCTTTTTTTTCATATTTGGAGGAAGAGGCTGTTGGAAGTCCAACACCCTGGCGTCCGTACCCACCCTTCCTCCCACATTGAATTCCCACCCTCCCCTTCTCCCTCCCCTACTCCCTTTGTCCATAAACCCCCATCCCCACTCTGTCTCCTCTCTTCCTCCTCCTCTCCTTTTCTCTCCTCTCTCTGCTGCTATCTGGGCCGGCTGGCCGAGGCCTGGGCCTGCAGCCCTGCTGTCCTCCAGGAGCCGGCCGGGAGAGAGGGGGCAGGGCTGGGCAGAGGCGCCAGGTGAGGGGGGTAGTGCACTGTGAACGTGGAGCGAGAGGAGGAGGAGGAGGAAGAGGAAGGGGAGGGAGAGACCGAAGAGGCAGCAGACGCTAGAGTGGAGGATAAAGAGGAGGAGGAGGAAGAGAGGGAGGAGAGAGGGATGGAGGGAGCAGAGGAGGATAAGTGTATCCGCTGCTGAGGCTGCTGCAGCATTACAGAGGCAGTGGCCAGAGAAGAGGAAGAGGAGGAGGATGATGATGAGGAAGAGGAGGTGGCATTGAGGAGGGGAGGTGGCGGGGGCAGGGAGAGCGTGAGGGGCGAGGGCGTGTGGAGGACAGACTGAGTCCGGCTGGGGAGGGCCACGGAGGCCATGGCAGGGGCCAGGGTGAGAGTCAGGGTGGGGCCGGGGCCTTTGGTGTCCTGCTGCTGGTGCTGGCGTAGGTGGGAGGAGGAGGAGGTGGCAGAGGAGGAGGAGGAGGAGGAGGTGTTGGTGGAGGAGGAGAGACCCAGCAGAGAGCCCAGCCCTATGGAGCCAAACGCAGCTGCAGTGGAGGAGGACGAAGCTGGCAGCGTGTGGTGAAAAATACCTGCAAATACACAGCGGAGAGAGAGAGAGAGAGAGAGAGAGAGAGCATAGTGGGAGGGAGAGAGAAAAAGAGAGACGAAGAAAGAATAGAGAAAACAGAGAACGCGAGAGAGAGAGAGAGAGCGCGAGAGAGAGAGCGAGAGCGAGAGCGAGAGAGAGAGAGAGAGAGAGAGAGAGAGAGAGAGAGAGAGAGAGAGAGAGAGAGAGCAAGAGCAAGAGCAAGAGGAAGAGGAAGAGAGAGGAGGGAACAGGAGAACGCAAGCAAGCCAGACAAAAGGGGGAAAGGGACAGAAACAGAAAGAAAGCAGAAGAATGTGATATAGAAAAAAAGATGTGAGACAGAGAGAGACCGGGACAGAGCATGATGGGAGAGAGAAATGGACAGATAGATAGAGGGACAGAAAGACAGAGAAAAGGACAGAGGAGAGGGAGAGAAGGGGAGGGGTTGCTCAGCCAGGTTGTGCATAGCAGCAAAGCCAGTAACACAAGCACATACACATGGCTCAACCCACACCAACTCAACCAAAGCCCAGTCCCAGGCATCTACAGTGAGTCTCAAATATTTCTGAAAACATAACCACATGTTATTGATATGTTATTTTTAATCTGAGCATCTTTTTGTCTCAAGCTACAGTCGGGTTTATAGGGAGAGGTCAATGTTTTCAAACATTGAGATTTTAAGTGTATGGATTTTGGTTGAATTGGTGTGGATTGACCCCAAAAGCATTGACACACAAAGCAGGAGAGGCATTTCACCAGTGAGCCCAGGCTCCACTTATCAAACTAAATCAGATCTGAAGACACTCATTTATACTAGTTCACTACTACAGGAAAATGTAATGGAATTGTAAGGCTGCCAAGTACAGGGAAGATGTTTGTTGCAAGCTAGTTCTCTTAATTCACTTCAAACTAACCTCCTCTGAGCTACAGTTTGTGACATGCTAGACAATGTGTTAAAGTGGTTTTAAGACGGAGCCTCTGTGAGGTTTAGTGCACCTGCGGATACCGGTGAAATGCCTCTACCAATCAGATCACAAAGAAAATACACATCGACACCCATAGCACCCACCGAAAACACGAGTGCTGTTTCTATCATGTTTGTTGTTGACAAAAAAAATCTTCCAATTCTGTTCTACATCACATCCAAATGAAAGCTTTTAACGGTTTGTCTGAGGACAATTTTTTAATTGGGGCTTCGCATAATTTATGATCAATAAGCATTTTTCAGAGTAAAATTACAAGCAAAATATGGCTAGGTCACTGGCACATCATGGTCGACTTCCAATATTGGTACAAATTCAAGCCCTTCCGAAGGCAAAATATTTTGGTTTTGCAATATACATGATCTCAACTTTTGTGATCTTTGTCAGAGCAAAGCAGCACAGTGTGAGTAACAACACTCAACATTAGAACAGCACAGGCAAGACGGCACAGTACAGCACAGGGACACAGCAAAGCACAGCTATGGGCAGCCAGCGGTATGGGGACAGCTCTGCCACTTACCTCCTGCTCTCTCCTCCTCCACCCACCACCTCTACCCTTCTCTTCCTCTTTTCCCCTTCATAGATGTAGAATCCTAGAGGTCACGTAAACTGTATTGGAACTTAACCCCCCCCAACCCCCAAACTGAAGGTATCGGCACCCCAAATAAAGTGTTATACCGTACCCACACCCTACAAACTCGCTCTTCCTACTTGGTCGGTCTAAATAGGAAGAGTGAATTTGTAGGGTGGGTGTGCATGTGTGTGTGTGTGTGTGTGTGTGTGTGTGTGTGTGTGTGTGTCTCACCTCCTGCTGCCCCTCCTGTCAGGCTGGCGCTGGAGAAGGTCCCGTGCCCGTTGACGAGTCTCGGTGCCACGCTGACCGCTGGCATGGCCGCCTGGCTGCCGAACAGCGACTGCAGCACTGACGCACCACCCAATGGGAACTGGGCGCCCACGTACTGGGCACCGCCCACGCCGCTGACTCCTACTCCACCGGACGTCACGCCCACCGCGCCACCGATCTTGCCTGCCAGGCTGGTTGCTGCGGAGATGAAGAGGTTCTGGCTGACCAGCCCACCACCCACCGACCCTCCGGCGCCACTCACGCCCACCCCACCCCCCTTCAGCTCCCACTCGCGCCCCTTCCCCTTCCCCAACCCCCCTGGGCCTCCTCCTCCTGCTACCGCCTGGCGAGCACCTCCAGGCTCCTGGCTGAGGAAGAGGTTGGAGGGGAGGCAGAGGGAGGGGCTGCCCCCCAGAGAGGCTCCGTTGTCGGCCCGATGCCCCTGCTGCTGCTGCTGGAGGCTGGACTTGTGGTCCGCGTCGCTGCGGAATGGGGAGCCGCCCTGGCGAAGGTCAGGAGGAGTGGGCTTGGGGTCGGAGATGGGGGAGAAGGTGGACTTCCACTTGGAGGAGGAGGAGGAGGACGAGGAGGAGGAAGAGGAGACGTCACAGCCGGCACCTGCCTTGCGACCTAAAGACACTGAGCACAGGCACGAGACATGTGAGCTGATTTTTTTCAGGTGAGCTGGGTATATGGAATGTGCACACTATGCCTACTGTAGATGGTAACAAAAGCCAATACAAATTCATATGATCCTCAGTCACTGGACTATTACCTCTGTCGTTCTCCCCTCCTCTTCCGTCTCTACTTTCCAAGGAGATGGTGGCAATCTTCCTCTCAATCCTAAGGCAGACATACCAACGTTTGCTTATAAGGTGACATAAAATGTCAATTTAAAACATTGAGGGCCTGGAAGGCGAAAAAGGTGATGCAACCTGAAAGGGTTCTAAAAAGTCCATAAAAGTGCAGAAGCTTAACTACGATGGACAAAACTGTTGCATCACTGGACTTTAAACACACCCTATCTGGCTGTTGGAAATGCTTGAAATTAGTTTGTCGCCCATTCCGTTAGAATAGTGTTTTTCACATAGGTTCTACAGCCCTAAGGAGTATCAGAGAGCCCTGTTCAAAATGAGACAGATGAGAGCGCGGGGTGCTAAATTGCCATTGGGGCGCATTAGTCCATTTTTTAATACTAAGGGGGGGCATAATGTTTCTAAGTCACCTGGAAGCATGTAGTCTTTTCTTGTTAGCATTTATAGCCATGATGGTTCCCACAAATAGGGCAAAATGAATGGTGACGAGTCTCAAATAAGGAGTGAGTGAAAACGTGCGATTAGGGAACCCCAACATTCTATGGAGGATGTTAAAAAATAGATTGTAGGGATGACGGGATTGATCATTTGGTGTCAACGCCAACATAAATACGATATTGCCATCAACACACTAAAGCTGGAAAACAGGCAGACTACAGCAAGGAGATTTTACTCAGGAGATCTGAAATTTCCCATATATTCCCAAATAACCCATTGTAACCACCACACATGAGTTGCGTACGAGACTTGAGAAATAGTTTGGAACAAGCCTTGATAGAGGTTTGTTTTTCATCCAGACAACACTCTTGATACAACCTTTAAAATGCCATAACTGCATTAAGTCCAATCGCCATGCTGCTCACCTGGAGCTGGAGGTGTCTGCCGGGTACCCCGCGGCCTCGTCGTCAGAGCCGGAGGTGGAGGGGTAGCGTCCAGAGCCGTTGAGCTCCAGGGGGCGCTCCCTCTTCAGCACGGGCGGCTGGTCCAGGTCCCCTCCGCACGGGCTGCGGCCCGACTGCTCTGGGGACGAGATGGCTGAGATCTCCAGAGGCTGGTTGATGTTGTTCACCTAGAAAAAACGGGAAGAGGGGGGGAAAAGAGAAAAAAGAAAGACAGATTGGACACGCACATTAGATGAACAAATTCACAAACACACACACCATATTTTAGTTTCCATATTTTTCAAAAATCTTGTGAAGTACCCACTGTGCACGAATGCACACAACTGTTTCAAGATGCACTTAGTAAAAAAAAATGTTGTGGGACAAGGAGAGCTTCAGTATACTACCACTAATCAAAATGATTTCTGATTGCTGCATTTAACGAGATTAACACTGATGAACCGTACCCAACACAAATATACAATACAGACTAAATCAACGCATATACAGCAAATACACATGTTTCCTACGCAAATGCCTGATTGCCCCTCTCACCATGGAGTTGATGTTGAGTGGAGATCCAGAGGGGTGTCCGCTGTTGCCCAGCCCAGGGAAGGACCTCCTCTTGGGGGAGGTGGAGGCTGACGGGGCCCCTGTGGAGCCGCGTTTTCTCCGGCCCCTCTTCCTGCCGCCCTCCTGCGTGCTGGGCGAGTGGTGATGGTGGTGGTGATGAAGATGGTGGTTGTTGTTGTTGCTGTTCTGATGGTGCTGAGCAGTCTTGGCCGAGCCGTGGTGCAGACGGGAGGAGGAAGAGGAGCATGAGGAAGAGGAGGACGAGGAGGAGAAGAAAATGCGACGCGGGTGTCCGGCCTCGCTGTCCGGCCCCTCTCCCTCCGACTCCCCCACTCCCAATCCCACTCCCCCGTCCTCGGGGAGGATCCTGGGGGGGCCGTCAGCGTACTGCAGCACCCCCCCGGTGGAGGTGGGGGGACTGCGGCCCTGGAAGGCGAGCAAGGGGTTGGTGGTGGTGTGAGGGGACCCGTCTGGCTCTGACATCAGCACTGAGGCGTGGGGGTGGGGGCCGCCGTTCACCAGGCCTGAGCTGGATGAATACCCTGAGAAGACACACACACACCAACAAACAGATGAACAAACACACATTTCACACACGGCATAGGTGTATCGATCCCATATCCCAAAAATCTCGGAAGTGAAACAAGCAGTGTAAATATGACTTCCATTGATTTTCTCAAAGTGTAAATTTGACTGATATGTTGACAGGACGGTAATATAGCAGTGTAATGTAGCCGTGTGTTTGAGGTAAGGTGCTGACCTGAGGTAGGAGTGAGAGCCTGCTTGCCATTGGTCAGGCTGGAGTCTCTCCCTTGGGATACAGGACTGGGGGTGCTCCTCTGTTGCAGACACCACAAGAAAACAACAGGCAAACAAGGCATCAGATTAGGAGTGATCTTAAAAGAGTGAGACAGCAGTGACTAGGACAGATCAAATGGCTTCACATTACAGAACACAATAACTGTTATGAAATCAAACAAACACACAGTACTCCCTTGACATCACCATCTTTTCAGAAGTGTTATTTCTGTTGATGAATCAAAATATTCAATTTCACGCTTGAGGTAAACACTGAAGTAACTTTGTGTGTGTGTGTGCGTGTGTGAGTGCGTGCGTGCGTGCGTGTGAGAGAGTTCTGTGAAATTCACAAATGCAGTTTCACAAATCGTCCCCTTAGGATTATAGGGTTCTATCTAGGGCTTGGTAAAATAATCGAGTTAATCGATAATCGATAAAATCGAATCGAAATTCACATAATCGATTCACAGGGCACAAAATCGATTTTTTGGTTATTTTTCTATTTGTTCTTTTTGTTTAATTTAGGTCTATGGAAAATACCCAGTAGGTATTAATCAATTACAGGGGTGATAGTGAAAAAAAATCCTGAGCCTGAACTTTTTTCCTGGTCGGGGAGGGGGGGCCGGGGACGACGGGACATACTGCATATGAGACGTAATGTAGGCCTTATTATTATTCAAACACATTATTCAAACATTTAAGATAATGTTTTCATTTTTGCATTATTTCTATAGTGTTATTCACGAAAACACAGATCATTTCCCTGTTGGTAGGCTACAGCACTTGGCTGAAAGAAACTGACCACCACGTTCAATTCTAGCTGTAAAAACGAATACCAACGTATGCAGTTAGAAATGCATTCTAGGCTTGTGATGTTGCACTAAAGTTATTGAGGTGGGTATTGAACCAATGCAACATTTCAACACCAGAATGCATTTCTGAAAACATGGTGCATATTTTACCACATTGAATTAACTGAAAGCTACATATGTAGCAGCCATACCAAGACAGGTCAGTAGGAGGCATTACTACTCCAAAGTACAGTAACTACACTGTCCAAAATAGAGGAGGTGATTACCAATTAATTGAGCAATACTTTTAAATGACATGACATTTGCTGCAAGCTGATAAGTTTCATTTCCATTGGGACATTGCTCATATAACTTGTATAGGCTACTGGACATACGTTTAGATAGCCTACTCGTGGCCCCATGGTCTACCTATAACCACAGATTGTTTAAGGGCTGTGCTATAACCCCTGCCTTTCCGTTGTAGGGAAACGCCCTTTAATTACCGGTACATGCTATTTAGGGCACAAGCGCATGATTGGCTACATGCACATCGTTCACATCGCATATTTCGACTCCACGGATGACAGAACCAGTGGTTATTACGGACAGGACAGTATATATAGCCTGTGTGACTACTGCGCGACTTTCGCATTGGGTTGTAGTCAATTAAAATACATGAAAATCACTCGCGTGTACACACGCCCATTACAATGTACGAGTTGAAAAGATAACAGAAAGCAACAAAAACAAAGTCAGGACCGAATTAAGCTACATGAAAATAGCACAGGGCGATAAGATGAACATTCACTGCATGTCTAGGTGACACCGTGGTGGCCACATGAACGCAAGCCAAGTATTTGAAGTTCATGAGAGTCTGATATTGATAATTGCACCCTGCCCGAGAGTAGGGATTAAGTAGCCCAGAGCGTGCAGACAATACAACCTGTGCATCGTGCGTGGAATAACTGGATTCGATTACGCAGAAGGGCTACGACAGGGAGCGCGCGAGAGAGAAAGGCTGTGTGAACCTGTGCGAGGCTGTGAGCGCGTTGGTTTAGTCAGCATAACTAATATAAACATCTCCCTGAAATCAGTTTGACACGTGGTTTGTCAGGAATGACGCAAAACACCATCCCTCAATCAACAGTAGACCAAAATCCACAAAAAAAAAAAAAAAAAAGACCAAAATCCACGAACTCAGCTCACACTAGCCTACAAGGGGTGTAGGCTAACTAGGCTTGCCAAACATTAGCGATCCAAGCATTCCATTGTCATTTGGACATGTCGCAATGGTAGCCGCTATTCCAATGCAGACCACATTTACGCACTAGTTCTACACCTAGAAAAAAAGTATCATGACGGGCATAGCATAGCCTACCGTTTTGAGCATACAGACTTTTTTGAAAGAACGTCTATCTCCATCAAAGTTTGTCAACATTGCGCAGTCATTTAGCGCACATAAATGAGGGAAAATAGACGAACCTATTTCAAGCATACTCTCACTGAGCCCGTTTATGCGCATCAATAAGCCGTTTATGGTCAGGTTTTTGGAGTAACCTGCGCAAGGCAAAATCATTCGGGCCCAAGCCAACATGCCACAGTGGGCAAATTAATAACTAAATGGCCTTACCTTCCAACGTTTTCTTGATCACAGAATTTCACTAGTATTCCACTGACATCCACACGGTTCAACACACCCATCACAACTAGCAAGCCATGTGGATTTGTGCTAACAATAGTTGCTAATTTTTATCGGAATCCAAATGGTCTAGACTTGGCCTATAGTACTTTCTTCCGTTTCTTCAGTATAACGAGATGCCATTTTTGGATTTGCCTCCGTCGACGGTGAAAATATCTGAGAAGGGTAACCAGTAGGGGCCTAGAACTCTCTTTACTGTGCATACTGACAGCCAATCTACTTCTCCTTTCACTAGAACTAGAAGACTGCCGCCAGTGCTGTGGTGAGTGACTCAAGAGCAAGACGTAACAAATTGATACATTTTTCAGTAAGATGTCGGGATGATACAATTATGGGCTGCTGCTCATTTGGGTTCCTTTCGCGTCTCTTACAACAGGCTGTTGCGCGCTCATTTATTTTCACCATACATCAATGAAGGCCAACGCGATAGTTTATTATTTTATTAATATTGGGGAAATTATTATTTTATTTTTTTCTGCAGCCACGCTACGCCGGATTTCCGGCGCGGCGCCGGACTGCTATCACCCCTGGAATTAGGCCTAGGCCTACTTATTACAAATTAGCAATCTGTTAACACTGTCAAGCCACAGCTCTTTGCCATTTTTATATAAAAACAGGCAACAGCATCTTTTGGGGGAAATCCTGGCACCAAGAAGGGAACGGATTGAATCGATTCGGAATGAATCGAATCAAATCTAAACATGATTAATCAATTCAAAGCCCTAAGAATCGAAATCGAACCGATACAGGAACATGGCTGCGATGACCAGTTCTGAGATATTGAGGTTTAAAGATTTTGCACTCTGTAGATCAGAAGTGGCATATGGAATAGGTTTGTTTGATACACTAGACTTAAAGACACCTTCAATGAACTCTAAATCTGAAATATTAAAATCATTGAACATTTGGAAGTGGTGTTTTTTAAAACAGGTAAAATGTAGATAGAACCTTATTACACTGAAATCGCAAAATGTTTTTAAGATTATAAGGTTCTATCTAGCGACGAAATGTTGCCAAAATTCTGTTTTGGGGGTCATAGCAGTGTTTTTAATGATGGACTAACAGAAGTGCTCTCTCTATGCTCCCACAGCATTGTTAAGTCCATCATTAGAAAACAGACAAACCGGTAGTCAAACAGTCGTGTGTGTGTGTGTGTGTGTGTGTGTGTGTGTGTGTGTGTGTGTGTGTGTGTGTGTGTGTGTGTGTGAGTGTGTGTGTGTGTGTGTCCTCACCAGTCTCTCTGCTCTGCTGGGCAGTACCACGCTGGCTAGAGGGATGCTGACTGGCAGCTTGTTGGGGTGCACGGTGCTGAGGGGGATGCTGATTGGTAGAGACGTGATGGTGTCTCCGCCCCCCGCCGGGCTCTTCTCCTTCCCCATCTGGACGACATCACATGGTCACATGACCACACCCTCAGTTAATGCAAGCTCTTTGACACAGACACCTATAGACCCCTTGCACCTCCCTTGACAACCGTCGTCAGGACGAACTCAGGACAATTGCGCTCCGAACTCTGAATGCAGCCCGTTGGAATAGCCAGAATACTAGATCAAGTACGTTTGCATACGGGACATTTTCCCCATAAGAATTAAAATAATCTGATTATAGGAAAAAAAACATTATCTTCACTTGACAGGAGTAGACCGGTATTCTTCTGTAAGCTTCCGTTATAACAGTGCGTTTCAAACTTTCTCACCAAATGAAATGATGCGCTCGAGCTACAGGCACTGCAAGTTCATGTCGCTTGCTTTGTTATACATTTCACACCTCGCCTGTGTTTTTTGTGAAGTGTCACTAGAATGTCTCAAATAGGCTACGTATTATAAATGTGGATGGTGTTTAGACATAGTCTAATCCACTCACGGACCACTAGCCTATTTTGCAGTGGTGGCGCCAAATGGGGAATAAGATCATGCGGATGCTAGCAGGGAAAAATAGATATAGCCTACGCGTAATATAAACAACGTGCAACGTTTAGGCCTATTTCCTTATGTTAATTTAGACAGGGTGTAGTCAGAGTAGAGTAGTCAGCGTGGAGCTAGGAGCCAATGGTAGGCTAACAGAATAGACAGCGTGAGGATTACCCAAAGCGACTGAGCATAATGCGGGGGGATGTGATGTGCTGTTGGAAAGTATATGTATTTGATCCCTTGCTGATTTTGCCGGTTTGCCCACTAATAAAGACATGATCAGTCTATAAATTTATGATAATATGTATTCAAACATAGAGAGACAGAATATCAAAAGGAAATTCCAGAGAATAACTTAAAATAATATATTTTAATTTATTTGTATTTAATTTAGGCAAATAAGTATTTGACCCCTTTAGCAAAAGAAGATAAAGTGCTTTGTGGCAAAGTCCTAGTTGTCTAGCACTGAGGTCAGATGCTTCTTTTAGTTGATGACAATGTTTGTGCATATAGTAGAAAATATTTTTGCCCATTTTTCTTTGCACATTATCTCTAAAACATTAATAGTTTGTGGCTGTAGCTTGGTAAATGGGAGGTTCAGTTCTATCCATAGAATTACTATAGGGTTAATATTTGGAGACTGTCTAGGCCACTTCACGACTTTAATATGCTTCTTATTGAGCCACTCCTTCGTTGCTTTGACTGTATGTTGTGTATTATTGTCATGTTGGGAGATCCAAAAATGGCCCACCCTTCAGTGTAGTGGTGGAGGGAAGGACGTTTGCACTCAGGATTGCACATTACATGTCTCCCTCCATCCATTCGTTGACGATGTGAAGTTGTCCTGTGCCTTGGCCAGACAAACACCCTCAAACCATAATGATACCACTTTCATGCATGATGGTGAGGAGGGTGTTCTTGGGATCATAGACAGCAGTAACTTACTCTTTCTCAAAACACATTGAATTGTGATAATGCCAAACAGCTTGATTTTGGTTTCATCTGACTACAGCACCTCCTTATCATATCCTAAACCAGTCTGATGTCCGTTGGCAAACCTCAAGTGGGACTGCACAGGTTCCTTCTGAAGTAGATGTACCATGTGTGCAGTACAGGATTTTAAACCTCTGTGGCATTAAGTGCTACCAGTAGTTTTCTCAGTGATTTTGGTCCCAGTAGCTTTGATATCATTGCCTAGTTCATCCCGTACAGCTCTAGGGTGATTTCTTTCTGTTCTCATGATTATCAAATCCCTACAAAAGGTAAAATCTTGTATAGAACCCCAGACAGGCTGATGGATAGTCATTTTGTATTCCTCACATTTTGGAAGAAATGCATCAACAGCTGGGTCATTAATACTCAGTCTCTTTCTTGTGGCTTTGCAGCCCATTTCATCTTTGTTCAGGTCTAAAATCGTGTCCCTGATATCATTTGACCACTCTTTGGTCTTTCCCATGCTGGTGAGGTTGGAGTGTGACTGATTCACTCATACTATGGACTGATTCTGCTGATTCAATGCGTCTTTTATGCATGTTAGTATGTACAGGTGTCTTTAATTCAGATGACAAGTTGATCGGAAGTGCCCATCTGGTCTGTGGGCCCGGAACTGTAATCAGTTGTCAGGGGATCAAATACTTATTTTGCTCGATGAAATGGAAATAAATTAATATATATTCTCTTCAGTTAATTTCTGGATTTTCTTTTTGATATTCTGTCTCTCCATATTAGAATACATATTATCATAACATTTATTGACTGACCATGTCTTTGTTAGTAGGCAAACCAACAAAATCAGCAAGGGATCAAATACATATTGGACTCACTGTATTTGTGTGACCATCAGCACACCAAACATTCAATTTTATGCAAACAAAAAATCCTTACTAGGACACTTTATTTAACTAAACACAACACGCAACGCATGTCAGCGCAGATCACGGGAAGTTGTTCTCTGACTGTTCAGCCTATCCGTCAAACACTGGGAACACTGATGACTGGCTAGACCCGAAACCTTTGCACCCCACTTTTTGTTTTGGCTTCTCTTTATTTTCAGCTTTTAATACAGTTTCAATGAACAGCACCAAGCTCCTGTGTGCGACTCCTCTATCTTTAGGCCTACACTGTATTTTTGGTTTGGAATTACGCACCAAGCGAAACTTTCTCAAGTAAGACAAATACGCGGACGCCATCTCTTACTGATCAAACAAATCATCATTGTCCTTATTCTTATGACTAGGACATTAATATGAACATATTTGTAACATTATCTTGACATTTCACCAAAAAATCAGACAGCATTGATATGTACGGGTCTAGCAAAGCAAGCGACATGGATTTGCAGTGCCTACAGCTCGAGCGTGTCAATTCAGTTCAGTGGTCCTTTGGCGAGAAAGTTTGAAGCACAACGGAAGTCTACAGAGGAATATCGGTACTGTCAAGTTCAGATACTGTTTTTTTCTAGAATGTAATTATTTGAATTCTGAGGGGGGGAATTGGTCCGTATACAATTGAAATTGCCCACCACTGATCTACAGTAATCTTGCTATTCCAACGGGCTGCGCACTGAGTTCGGAGCGCGATTGTCCTCTGAGTTCGTCCTGACGACGGTTGTCAAGGGAGGTGCAAGGGGTCTATTGCCTTCCATATTTTCACGTTAAACATATTCTCACACACAAATATTTCCATATTGATATTCTGTCATACTCACCCTCTCTGATGCTCTTTGCTCTCCTGGGCTGGGGGCAGGGCTACCCTGTTTCATCCCTAAAGGGGGTGAGGAGACCGCACCCAGATCCCCCCTGACACACAGACACACGAGTTAACAATATTATTATATTCTAATTAATATTATCATAAACACAAGCCAATATAAAGGTTATATCATGTCACGTAGGATTGCATTATAGGCTTTTATTTCTGTATATGGACACAAGCCATGAAGCTAGTGAGGGTATTTTATTGAAACAAGAATGTAGACATCTGACTACCCGAGCCATTAGGTTGAACTGGTGAGAAAACGGCACCAGTCCTCTCACCTGTGTGTGAACCCGCGGAGTGGTCCCGAGTCCTGGTTGAGGTGCCTGCGCAGGGCGATCTTGGCTGGTGAGAAGCGCGTGTAGTCGGGCAGCTGCTGCTGCTGCTGATGATGTCCCTGCTGCCTGTGCCGCCCGTCCCCCGCCACAGGAGGCGCCAACAGCTCGTGATCCGGCGAGATGGGCAGGTAGCGCGTCAGCAGCTCGCTCTTGGTGCCGCCGCCACCGAGACCCAGGCCGATGCCCCCCATGCCCACGCCACGCTCGAAGCAGGGCGAAGCGGTGCCGTTCATGGCCAGCTCGGGGCTCATGCCGTTGAGGGTGGCACTGGAGGTGGCGGAGGATGAGGGCCCCAGGCCCAGCTTGGAGCCGTCTGGCCCGTCCAGGGAGGAGCGCTGATGGAGGTGCTGCTGCTGATGGTGGTGGTGCTGATCCATGCCAGGCAGCCCCTTGCGGTACGGAGAGCCGTCACAGGAGCCGTACGACTTGAGCTGCAGCAGCTCCTGCTGCCTCTGGCTCTTCTCCAGCTCCACTATACTGATCTACACAGGCAGGAAGGAGACAATAAGTTAAAAATAATACCATTTAAAATAAAACCAAGCACTGATTACTTCGAGCGAGTTTATTACTGAATTTGCTGCCTGTATTACTGAAGGCTTGTGCACAAGTATTCGCTTGGACTTTGAGAGTAAATGAACTGTTTATATAACAGAGTTTAAGTTTACACTGGCTGCTTTGCAAAAAAAATGCAATACAGAGAACCGATGCACTAGTGAGCTAAAAGGCAAATGGAGTCTTTATATAGCAAATTTGAATATGCTGATGTACACTTAATTCAATACTGTCCAAAGTGAGGTATAAACAAAAGGAATAGAGAGATTTAGAAAAAAAGAAGAGAATGCATGCAACATGTGACATCCTGAGGAGAGAAGAGACTGAGCTATAAACACAGTAGAAGGATGAATAAGCTTCACAAACACAGTTGTAGATATTCAAAATATGAACACTTTAAGGATCACTTAAACGAACAGCAGGGGGCAGTGTCAGCATGGCCACTGGCCACCATAGAGACAAAGCACCACACCACAGCACAATACACTACACTGCACACCAGTGTGTGAATGTGAGTGTGTCTAACTACCGGTTCATTCTTACTGGTGGTCACTTGTGAAAGGAGTGGTGAAACCGTTTGTGTGGTTCAGTCAACATCCTGTGTTCATCTATTGCATCAAGCACAACAGCTTTGTTCAGCTGATAGTTGCAGACTGTGAACTGTGCAGTCGACCGACACTTCATGACTTATGGGCTTACATATTCAGAAGTGTAACATTGCAGTGGAGGACTGATTGTAATCTTTACCTATAAGATGACCTACAGCACATCAGTGCAATACTGGCCTAGCTTCAGGAGAAAAAAAGGGCACTGTAATCTGATTACAAGACATCTGGTGAATTTAAATGTGAACTCTTAAAAACAACGGTCATTTTGTAATAGTTTTGACAAGAGCAATAAAAGAAAGCTGGAGCGCAGTGTTGAATATCTCACTGGTAGTGCAATACCCTAAAAATGTTAAGAGGCGCAAGCCAAGCCAGATGCATTTCTCAAAAATGTAGTTGCTAACTACATTTGCTACTTTGTTGGTTGTAATGCAATTACCTATATTGGCAACTACCCAAGCTGCTAACTGGCTAACAACTATGTTTTTGAGAAATGCAACCCAGAATAAGTCCAACTAAATCGGGTACCTCCCGTCCTCTCCTCTGGCTTGTGGACATTCTATTCAATATCTTGCAAAAGCTCATTTAAAAGATAATTTTCTCATTTACAACTGGGATGTTGAATGATGAAAAGCCCCCCAAAAGTTGCTCTGCCGAGACTAACAGCAGGGGAGGGTTCGTTTTCTCCAGAGGCAGGGTGTCGAAGAAGCACAAGGCCACTAGCAAAAGGAGAGGATGGAGGTGCAAGCTTGAAATGGACAACCAGTTGAAGCTGGGAGTTGTGAGTTTTTAAAAGTATGTTTTATGAATTTATATGCCTTTATCTGACAGTGACGGTGCAGAGATGACAGGAAACGAGTGGTAGAGAGAGATAGGGCAGGGCTGGGGAATGACCCAAGTCGGACTGAAACCTGCGTCCTCAAGAGCATGCAAGCCCGTATGTGGAGGGGGCGCCCAGGGAGTTGTGGTTTTGACAAGAGTAATGAAAGAAGACAAGAGTGAAGAGTATCCCTCTAATTGTGCAAAACCCTAAAGAAGTTAAGAGAGGCAAATCAAAATAGTATCAGTTTGAGAGAATGAATGAGTTGTGATTGGTGCAGTTACCTGCAGCTCCAGGCAGTGGCGCTGTTTCTCTGATATCTGCCTGTGGAGGTTCTGCTTCTCCTTCAGCAGGCTCTCCATGCACAGAGAGCCCCAATCCAGCTTCAGCTCCTCACACCGCGCCTTCAGCTGAATACACACACACACACACACACACACACACCTTTTATTAAGCCTGAAGAGTCATGGTTTGTGGTGCATCAAAAGTGCACTTCTGATCAGAGATTGATTTTAGGGCAAGGCTGTTAGTGTCATTGTTTTGCTCAAAGATGTGTGTGTGTGTGTGTGTGTGTGTGTGTGTGTGTGTGTGTGTGTGTGTGTGTGTGTGTGTGTGTGTGTGTGTGTGTGTGTGTGTGTGTGTGTGTGTGTGTGTGTGTGTGTGTGTGTGTGTGTGTGTGTGTGTGCGCGTGCGTGTGCAAGCGTGTGCATGGTGGGCCGTGTTCAGTGTACCTGACCTGCTCGCGTGTGCGTGTGTGTGTGCGTGTGTCGTCTCCTCACCAGCATGAGGCTCTGGTCCCTCAGTTTCACCATGTCCCTCTCCAGCTGCTGCGTCTGCTCCTTGAGCTGCTGGTTGTGGGCTGAGATCTCCTTCTGGGCCTGCAGCAGGTCATCCAGGGTCAGAGCCTTCACACCCAGCTGCAGAGGGGACACAGGAGGAGATACAGGGTTAGGAGTTAAGGCTGATGCATAGTCACGCGGTGCCGATTGCGGGGTAAAGCATAGACGTACTGTCAGCGGGGGGTATTGCCTCATAGTCGACCTACATGCGAATGCGTGCGAAAGGGCGTGGTGTTTTTTTTCCCGCCGAAAATTCAAGAGTGGGGCAAGGGGGGAGGGAGGAGGAGATTTTAATGACGTCAATTCACCTCCGTGACAACAGGGGGCGAACTAACTCATTCAGTTGAGCCCAGTCCCTAGAATGAATCACAAAGCTAATCAGCTGGCTATGTAAAACGTAATATTCCACTAGTAGCCTACTTCTAAAAGTTGGGGCATAATTAGATGGTACAACATCAGTTTATTTTTGGTCAAGTACTACATGAGATTAAATGCAAGACAAACGCCATTTTAAAAGACAATAGACAGCATGAATGGCCATTCACACCTGGGGCCTAGTAGTAGCTAGCCAGCTAAATCAGTCATTACAAACTCAAAGCTAGTTGACTAGCCACCTGAAACGTAATTCTACCACTAACAAAGAGGCTTCTTGCTATTAATTTAAAAAGTTGTGGCGTAATTAGACATGAATGATAGCATACAAGATTCTCTCTTTATTCATGTTTTACAGTTCAGGTGGTTAAAATGCCAAACAAAAGCCGTTTTAAATACAATACATCTAATAGCCATATTAACAGCTAGCTTAGCAACTGTCAGCCAAACCCATTCAAACTCTACAGGACATTAGCGAACCCTGTTTTAGAAGCTAGCTAGCCACACTACTTGTACTATATACTGTATCAACAAAGAGGCTTCTTGCTATTAATTTAAAAAGTTGTGGCGTAATTAGACATGGATGATAGCATACAAGAGTCTCTCTTTATTCATGTTTTACAGTTGAGGTGGTTAAATGAAACAAAAGCCATTTTTAAATACAATAGATAGCCTATCTAATTAACAGCTAGCTTAGCAACTGTCAGCCAAACCCATTCAAACTCTACAGGACATTAGCGAACCCTTTTTTAATGAGCTAGCTGCCACACTACAAAAGAACAAAGAGGCTTCTTTGCTACTACCACACTACAAACATATCATTTCCATGATGGCCTTTTATGGATATTTCTAATTGATTTTTTGGAAGTTGTACTACTGAAATAAAAAACAGTTTCTCTTCTCCCTGTCAAGTAAACTCCAGTGATTTCCTGCCAAGTCATCTGCATCGTGTTTTTCGTTTTCCTTCAAACCTCCGCGGTAGGGTAGAAGAATAGAACACAACTGACCTATCAGGGCTGAGTTCCCCCCGGACTGCCGTAAGCGCATTGACCAATCACCGTCTTCAAGCATAGCTCAGCTCACGGACATTTCAGCCTGGGAGAAACATGCGTGTACTGCAGCCAGGGGTCGTTTTGTCGCTGCACAGGGGGGCGCTGTGGCTCATTCTCTGTGCAGAACCCCCGCGAACGCGCGACTCTAAACCCCCCTTTACAGAGACCATCAGCCCTGTTTATACGGCGGGCCATTAAGATAAGAACACTGATCTACAGGGTCAGAGCCTTTAAACCCAGCCGTGGGGACAGAAGACACAGGGCTAGGAGACATCGAAACCATTAACAGTATAGCAGTTCTCGAGGGTCCTTACACCCAGATATGGGAGGCAGGAGATAACATTACATTACATTACATGAGATAGAGGGTTAGTTGGACTAGAGATTGTAGATAAGAGAACTGGAATGTAGCAGATCATCTAATGTCAGAGCCTTCTCACCCTGCTGTGGGGGAGAGGACATACAATGTTAGGAGACCTAGAGATAGCAGAGAGCCACAAGGGTGAGGTGTCACAGAGAAGGCATGTGTATATGAGACCATATGAGACTTCAATCAAAATGGCCTTCACATTCGGTGTTGCAATTCAGAGTGAAATAATGGAGACAATTGGCCTCTTACACGATGTCCTTCAAGTGCACTTACAATAAAAGGTCAATCAAAACAGCTATACAAAAGGATACTTCTCAGGCACACGCACACACAAACGGATACACCTCAAAAGCTTTCCGCTGGATACTTCTTACACAACGACTCACCCACGCATGCACACGTGCTCACACAACAATTATCCTGTCATGATAAGATGTGTGGCGGTCACCATGTGCAAAGCGGCTGCTGTGACATAACTCACCTCCTCTAGTTTTGCATGGAAGAGCCATTTGATTTTATCTTTATGAGTCTGACACACATTCAGTAGCTGCTCCGCCTGACCCGACAGCTCTGTATGCCGTACCTAGAGAGAGAGAGAGAGAAGGAGGGGGAGAGAGAGAGACAGAGAGAGAGAGAGAGAGGGAGAGGGAGAGAGAGAGACAGAGGGAGAGAGAGAGACAGAGAGAGAGAGAGAGAGGAGAGAGAGAGAGATGGATATAATGCGAGTCGGAAAAAGGTGTGTGCGCGCGCATGTGTGTGTGTGTGTGTGGAGGAAAAAGTTACGGTGATGGTATGCAATAAATTGGTGTATAATAGCAGTATGGTAGGGATGTGCAGACAGTCATTGTAGCTGCTCTCTCAACTATCTCTACCTGAAGCACTGTGTTTTTTGGAGCCATACCGTTTCACTGTGTGTCTGTGTGCGCGAGTATGTTAGAGAGTAGACAACAAAGTAACAAGAGTAAACGCTGCAGCATTTGGCAGCCTATTCAGAGTTGCATGATGCATGATCATAAAAGGCAGGAAGGCTTTATTAGCAGCGGAGTGATAAGAGCCTGACAGACGCAAGGCCAGTGGCCCATCAGCAGGCATGCCGCTCACTGGGCATGACTGAGCTCTAGAGCCCGCTGGTCACGCTCTCCGAGAAGGACCAGAGACGGTTTAGAGAGGAGGAGACATGACAGCTGGTGTAAGCGTCCATAGAAATTAACGGTGAAGATTTGTAACGCAAATATGACGTCTTCCCGCCTTTCTCGCCTGCTGAGCTGCGTTGCCAGTGATCCAATCATCTGGCTGCATCGGCGCACGTGAAATGCCGCGCATGCTCAGTTGTGAAAAGCCGTTGCTCTCGTGCCTTTATGGAACTACTGCGCCTGCGCTCTGTCAAAAACAATGTGAGAAAAGTGGCTTAAAAAGCTTTATTTCGACTCTTATGACACAACCAAGTAGTGTAGATTGATCAGTTTTTCACGGTGGTTTCAATCATGGTTTTCACAACCGCTGGGTTCCCTCCCGTCCTATACTCAGTTTCCCCATTCATTTTTCCCATTGACTCTCAGATCTGGTCTCACTAATAGCGAAATAGCACCCCGAAGGTGTCAACAAGATGGCGGCGACTGTCCCGTCTCCTCCTACCTAAACCGGTAGGTACCAGGACTGACTTCTGGTATGTATCTCTGTGTGTGTGTGTGTGTGTGTGTGTGTGTGTGTGTGTGTGTGTGTGTGGTTATGACTGAGCTGAGCTATGGTGTCAGTGACCATAACTGAACTGTGCCTGTGGGCATGTCTGTACTCCGACGGTTGTGGGCAGGACTGGACCCTAGTGATTGCTGATCATATTATCTGTCTAGAGGTCATTGTTTGGGCATAATTTAACACTGATGACTGCACTGTGTGTGGGCATGACTGAATCCTGCTGCCAATGGGTCGTTCTGCGTATCCATATATACCCTGTTGTCCGGTGGTCAGGGTCTCTCTGGGCTTGCTTTTTTGTAAAGCACATCGAGTTGCATATTTTGTATGAAATGCGCTATAAAAATAAAATGGCCTTGCCTTGTATCAAATCTGCTGTCTGTTGCTACGACTGGAACATAGTGTGTTCTTTCCATTCTCCTAACTCCTGCCCTCGGCCTAGCCACAGCAACTTTAGAGTGACTTCTCCCCATTTAACATCCCGATTGCAAATGATGCGAAATGACCTTTAAATTGCGCTTTTTGGGGGCGCTGTGGCGCATCGCGCTTAGCCCCCCACATTTGGGCTTGCATGCCCATGGGGACCCCGGTTCGAGTCCGGCCGGAGTCGTTTGCCGATCCCACCCCGTGTCTCTATCCCACTCCCTTCCTGTCACCGTCTCAGACTGTCCTATCGAATAAAGGCATAAAAGCCCCTAAAATATATATTAAATTGCACTTTTGCATTAAACTTGTGTTGTCAATGATGACATCACGAGGCCACAAGCACAAGGGAGGAAGGGAGGTAGGACAATGGAAAGAACTGAGCAGTGCTGTACGGCTTTTACCTTCTCCTGTTCCAGGAGCTGCTGCAGGTTGGCACGGTATTGAGGAGTCTTCATGTAACCCATGAACTGCAGGTACTGGACCTTGAAGTTATCTACACACAGAACAAACACACAAAACACAATATCAGACACTGTTCTAAAATAAAAAGACACCATAATAACAGGCACTATAATAATAGCTAGCACTTATTCAAAACAGAACGCAATACATTTGGAAAAACATGCGTTTGGAGGGCGGGAAAAAGCTCATGAAGCTACAGGAGGGCTTAGAGGTGTGGCTACAAATGTGAAGCAATGCGGTGAGGTAATATAATCCTGGAGAGGGGGAGGAGCAAATAGTGAGGAGAGAAGAGAACAGAAAAAAAGAGAGAACAAGAGAGGAGAGAAGAGATGAGAGAAGAGGAGAGGAGAGCTGACTGGACAATGGATGAGAGGAGATGAGGGTAGACAGCAGGGGAGGAGAGAAGAGAGGAAAGGAAAAGAAAAGCAGAGGGCAGATGGAGGTGAAGAGAGAAGACGAGACGGGGGAGGAGATGAGAGCAGACAAGAGGGCAGGAGAGAAAAGGAAAGGGGAGGAGAGGAAAGCAGTGAAGGTGAAAAGTCAGTAGACAGTGGAGGGGTGTTTGAAGGTGAACATACACAGCAGAAAGAGGACAGAAGAGAAAGCAGGAGAAGGTGAAATAGAAGGAAAAAACGAGAGGAAAGGAGAAGATGAAAAGGATAGATACCAGGATACCTAAACTTAGCCATGAGAGTAAAAGGAGAGAAGACTGAGAGGATGGGGAGGGTGAAGAGGGTGAACTGACCCAGACGATGGGAGAGGGTGAAGAGGGTAATGAGGGTGAAACGAGAGAAGGGATGGAGGAGCTGGAATGTACTCAGCAGAAAGAAGAGAGGAAAAGAGAAGAGAACAGAGGAGTGAAGGAGAGGAAAAGAAAAGGTGAAAAGGAGAGAAATGATGGGCCAGGGATACGGCTTGATCTACCCAGAAGACAAAAAAGAGGGGAGAAAATGAGAGTAGACAGGAGGAGAGGAGAAGATGGGAAAGGAAATGGTTAAGAGTGTGGAAAGGCTAGAGGGCAGCTGGAGGTGAACTCCAGAGAAGATGAGGGGGGAAAATGGCAAGCTCATAAACAGGTCAAGAGTGGCCAAGCAGCCAGAGGAAGAGAGGAAAGGAGAGGGCAAACGTGTGGAAGAGAGGAGAGACGTTGTAGGACCATCTGGAGGTGGACGTACACAGCAGCTGCTGCAGGAAGAGAGGAGAGGATGATGATGGGAAGAGAGGAGAGGAGAGGTGAATATTGTAATAAAGGAGAGGAGAAGAGAAGAGGAGAGGAGGATAACTGAGGCTGAAGGGAGGAGAGGCAAGAGACTGAGGAGAGGCAAGAGACTGAAGAGAGAAGAGAAGAGAGGAGATGCTCTTGAGGTGATCTTATGCAGCAGCTTTTGCAGAGCAGGTGGTGAAGATGGGTGATCAAGGGAGGAGAGGAGCAAAGGGGAGGGGGAGAGGAGATGAGAGGAGAGGAGAAGAGAGGGAAAAAAGAGGGGAGGAGGGGAAAAGAGGAGGAGAAGAGAGGTGTTGCAGAGTAGGTGGTGTGAAGATGGGAGATGATGGGAAGAGAGGAGCAAAGAGGAGGAGGGAGAGGAGAGAAGAGAAGAGGAGAGTAAAGGAAGAGAAGTTGGAGGAGGAGGCGATCTTACCCAGCAGCTGTTGCAGGGCAGGTGGGGTGGGCCCCTGCAGGAGCTGGCTGGAGGCGTAGTGCGGCACTTTGGGAGGTAGCTGGTAGTACGGGCTCTGAGATGACCGGAATGCATCTGCACAACCAAACACACACGCACACGCACACGCACACGCACACGCACACACACACACAATGAGTCACTTGTACCACATGGCTGTAAAAATACACACCCACTCATTATTAGTTTCAGCAGCCAAATCAAGTGGAGGCATCATCAGACTATTCTGGGCCACAGTGCGTAAACAAGAGGAGCTTGCTGACCCACCGCCGTGGGACAGTAAGAGGCTATAAATAACAACACCAGCTGGTACCAAGAGGAGGACGCACTTGATTGAAGCGATATACAAAAACACAGCAGAAGTAGGTCTGCTCTAATCATCTCAAAAAGCCTGTCTGTTTCTGTTGAATGAACAGCAGTAGATCTGAAGTAACAGTAGTACAGCAGTCAACATGCAATGCTTTCTGATTTCACATTTATGGAACAATGTCTGAAGTCTCTGAATATTCACATTCGCTGTGGTGTATAATTTAACATCTGAACCAGGGTCATCATCGAGGAGATATCATATTATGGGTGAGTACTGTGCATCAAAATGTGTGTGTGTGTATGTATATGTGTGTGTGTGTGTGTGTGGGTGTGTGTGTGTGTGTGTCCCAGCTCACCCTGAGTGGGCACAAAGGAGATGGTTTAGTATAACTGTAGCATGTTGAATGCGCGTGTGTGTGTGTGTGTGTGTGTGTGTGTGTGTGTGTGTGTGTGTGTGTGTGTGTGTGTGTGTGTGTGTGTACGCCCATCTTTGACTCACCCTGAGTGGGCACGGAGGAGAGTGTTTTGGCATGCAGCAGCTCCAGGGCGCTCTGGCCCTTCTTGTTCTTGCGCTGGGCAGCAGCGGTGGGGGCACCAGCGGGTACCGCGTTGGATGCTGCACCCACACCCCCAACCCCACCACCAGCTGAGCCGGGGGCCTTCTTGGGGCGTCCGCGCTTCTTGTTGGCCAGCTTGCGGCCCTTGGTCAGCAGGCGCGAGCGGCGCTGCTTGGGGGAGGTCTTGGTGACGCCCAGCAGAGCGGGCCGGTCCTCCTCTCCGCACGAGTCGGCATGGTGATGAGGAGGATGGGGATGCTGCGGATAGTGCTGATGCTGCACTGACGCCTGCTGCTGCTGTTGCTGAGGCTGATGGTGGTGATGGTCCAGCCATACAAACAACACAACCACACACAACAGGACACACACAGACCAACGCGCACACACACACACACACACACACCAGACACACACACACACACACACCAGACACACACACACCAGACACACACACACACACACACACACCAGACACACACACACACACACCAGACACACACACACACACACCAGACACACACACACACACACACACACCAGACACACACACACACACACAGACACAAACACACACACACCAGACACACACACACACACACACACACACCAGACACACACACACCAGACACACACACACCAGACACACACACACCAGACACACAGACACACACACAGACACACACACACACACACACACACACACACACACACACACACACACACACACACACACACACACACACACACACACACACACACACACAGACACACACACAGACACACACACACACACACACACACACACACACACACACACACACGATGGGACATACAAAGACAGTTAACATACAAGCATAGACACGGGTACACATTCATACACAAACAGGACAAACACAGACCCAGACACCCAAAGACCACAAGCACAGACACACGGGATCAGTCAGACACACAGACACACAAACACACATAACCGTTATCTCCGCCTCCACAGTGTAATCCTCTGGAGACGTTTTGAGATTGTAGTAGGACATTAGAAACTTTACAAGAGGAACAGAAAGCAAAAGTGCAAAACTTCAGTAGGTCAGCATGTTTGGCTCGTGACAAGGGTATGTGTATTTTTTGACTCAATGGTTTTTGAGGGCAAGGTGGTGTGTGTGTGTGTGTGTGTGTGTGTGTGTGTGTGTGTGTGTGTGTGTGTGTGTGTGTGTGTGTGTGTGTGTGTGTGTGTGTGTGTGTGTACGCGCACCTTCTGTGTCTTGGTGTGTGTGTGTGTGTGTGTGTGTGTGTGTGTGTGTGTGTGTGTGTACCTTTTGCTTGGTGGGGGTGGTGGTGTTGCTTTTGCTGTCTTTGTCCTTCTGTTGACGCCTACGAGCTGCCTCCTGCTCTTCCTGGAACACACACACATGAGCACGCGCACGGACACACACGGACGTCAGGCCAAGCCCCAAAGCCAGAAACACACACAGACACACCCATACACAAACATACACACAGAGGCCAAAGAGGGACAGCCATGCAGCCAAAAAACACAAACAAGGACACACGCACACGCACGGCTGTCCTCAAATAATCTCTACCTAGATCTCGCAACCCCGCTTACTCATGTACACATAAACCTGTAGCATCATGCTCACACCCCCACAGATTTAACACCAGCTTAAGCAACTGGCCCACAACACCGATGATTCATGACATACTACTGTCAACACTTGGTCTACAATAAAGATAATACCAGAAAACACCTCCAGTAGGCTGACCTGATGAGTCATTAAATGGTACTACTGTGAAAATAAAATATCTCAGGCACATAAAACGCATAAAAAGCTAGGAATCAAAACACACATGATTAAAAACAGTGGCAAACTGACTGCTTAAAAAGACAGCTACTTACCCTGAGTTTAGGATTTTTGAGACTAGAAAAATAGTTTTCAAGCTGCAAAAGAGAAACACAAAGAGCAGTGTTAGGGTGTAGGACGGAAGAGGACAGAACAGAACATCAGCACTGCTGCCTCTAGCTGCAGACACAATGGGGATGCACAGAGGGGGGCAGAGGAGAGAGAGAGAGAGAGAGAGAGAGAGAGAGAGAGAGAGAGAGAGAGAGAGAGAGAGAGAGAGAGAGAGAGAGAGAGAGAGAGAGAGAGAGAGAGAGAGAGAGAGAGAGAGAAAGAGAAGAGAGACAGACACTCATCAATGTGGTGTTGTCTATTGTGTGGGATAGTAGGAGATGAGAGAAAGAGAGGGATATAGGAATAGAAAGAGAGAGAGAGAGACTACTCACTATGGTGCAGTCAGTCTGTGGTGTACAGATAGTAGGGACAAGAGAGAGAGAGAGAGAGAGAGAGAGAGAGAGAGAGAGAGAGAGAGAGAGAGAGAGAGAGAGAGAGAGAGACAGACAGAGAGAGAGAGAGACAGAGAGAGAGAGAGAGAGAGAGAGAGAGAGACAGAGAGAGAGAGCGAGAGCGAGAGAGAAAGGAATAGAGAGAGTGTCTACTCACTATGGTGCGGTCTATGGTGTGGAGATAGTAGGAGACCGGCTTCCCAGTCCAGGACACGGAGCCCCTCAGAGGAGACAGCTCCACCACACGCATTATTGTGCCAATGTCTGGAACAAAAACACAGACACACGTGCACACAGACACATTATACTTACGCAAAACAAACACCATACTGTATCAAAACATTAACCTGAACAGTGTGCCCTGTTCACTCACCACTCAAGTTTCGACTGTTGATTCTGAAGTTAAGAGGTGCAAAAGGTTTTGAGGATACAATTTTTCCACCTGGAAAAAGAAAAGAAAAAAAACAAAAGTTTTGCGAGCTTAACTCAGACACAGACAGACAGAGAGACAGACACAGTTGAAATGTTCATCAACCTGGCCAAAAGGTGCACCACTACCTCACTCCTGTCTAGGCCATTCAAGTTCAGACCAGTAAGCATTTAATAACGTACTGATAGCCCCTGATCTCTTCAATGACGAGAGATGACCTCATCAGAAAATGTCAAGCCTTAAGGTGTTTTTTAGGGACACCATGGTTTCATGTGCCGTTTGCCTATGGAATGAGAGGACTGGGTTCACAGGGGGAATAAAGTGTGGTCTTGCAGTTACGGCCCAGAATTGCCTTTGGGATCAATAAGGCATCTCTGCACGCGCACACGCACACCTGACTGCATGGCAGCCCATGCAAACAACTGGGTGTATGACAAAGGCTAGCAACAGGATTATATGTATGACACAGCTTGCACACAAGACTACATACACTGGACTGAATGCAAGCCAAGCTAGACAAAGAATCCAATGCGTCTACGGAGAGGGCTACATTGAATGATCCAACCTTCACACAGGACTGGATCAAAGGATCTATTAGTAATATACATCAAGCCCATTCTTTCCCTGGATCCATGTGACGTCACTTGAACGCCACCTTAGGAGACCTTTGGAGACTTTAGGTTGAGAATAAATGGAGTTCCCTTAGCGCTGTAGATGGCGGTAGCGCAAGCTGCCATCAAACACTACAGAAAGAGAAGAAGGAGGGGACAACACCCCCTTAGGTGACCAAACTCCTTTGCATTAGGTGGGCGGAGTTTGAAGTATCTTTCTCTAACAGAAGATTCTTCGACTACTGTAGATGCAGACCCAGCCGCTACATAGGGCTGGATGTAAATTCAGCCTTCACTTAGGGCTGGATAAAGACTAGAGATGCACCGGATCCTGATTTTTAGGATCCTGCCGGATCCGGAACCGGATACCGGATCCTACGAAAGGGTTGAAACACATGGCCTACTCACACACGTGGGCCCTTTTTATCACGTTGGCTCAAACTATTTTGACTTAAAAGCCTCTGCTACCGGATCCTGGATCCTGGAACCGGATCCGGGATCCTGTACATCTCTAATAAAGACCCAGCCGTCACATAGGGCTGGATGTAGATTCAGCCTCCACATAGGGCTGGATGTACTGTATGAAACGGGGGCTTTCCAGTGGCACTCACCTTCCTTCATGTTCGCAAAGCGCTCCTTCAGCTGATGGTCCACCTCCGGACCGAATGCAAAGTTATTCACAAAAATGACACTGCAGAGAGGAGAGGAGAGGAGAGGAGAGGAGAGGGACACACACACACAATTATTATTTTTTTACTCTCATGGCGCGATACCATCTAGCCTTGTCGTGAATCATAGTTCTCTGGGGAGGAAGACTCCAGAAATTTCCAATCTGAATCTGTGGGGCACTAACTGCTGCTATTGCTACTGCTGCTGGCCCATCTTATCTGTCTGCCAAATCAGTGTCTGGCAGCATTCCCTGCAGTGCTGTACAGGGCAGCTGCTATCAGGTTACATATGCCACAGCAGCGGGAGAGGAAGAGGAAGAGACACACGAGGAGCTTCCTACATCGTACTGGCTACTCTCGCTCTCTCGCCACACACAGACTCGCGGACACACACACTTCCAACGTACCTCGTGTTGGCTATCCTCTCTCGCCACTCCTCGGAGAGGAAGTCACCTCTTTCAAGCTGGAGAGAAAACACACACACACACACACACACACACACTTCCAACGTACCTCGTGTTGGCTATCCTCTCTCGCCACTCCTCGGAGAGGAAGTCACCTCTTTCAAGCTGGAGAGAAAACACACACACACACACACACACACACACACACACACACACACACACACACACACACACACACACACACACACACACACACACACACACACACACACACACACACACACACACACACACACACACACACACACACACACACACACACACACACACACACACACACACACACACACACACACACACACACACACACACAAGCAGAGAACAATGAGTGTGAAACGAATGAAACAGTAGCATGCATGGGCAATTACAGGTTGGGGAGGAAGGAAGTAGTGCTGATTAAAGGGTTGTGAAAATCACTGGCAGACAGGCAGGCTGCTGGCCTCTAGTGCTACTCTTGAGCCCAGTTCATGCTCAGAAACCAAGTTGTCTGTGCAGTGTTGCCGACAGCCTGGCAGAGATTTTGCCCCCCTTCGCAAACGCTTGGTGTGCTTCTCCAAAAATGTGACCGCTTGCAGACAACATTTATTTTATTCTTCATTGCCGTTGAATCATAAAATATAAATGAAAAAAAAAAATTAAGCTACAAACCAACAGACACATTATAGTCTACTCATATTGATGGCAGTTTGAACAATCCTCTCGTTGCCGCTACCGTTGGGACGATAAATAACACAGCGCAGACCTATGGGTCCCGTCGGAGCAAAAAATCTAAACTATTTGCGAAGGCATCTCTGCGACAGGCTGCCGCGAGAGCATACAGAGCTCTTTACCGTGTACTCGCCGTGCTTCTTCCCATACCACTTCATCCACTTCCTAAACTCACGATCCATTGACTGTGGACATACAAAACAGAGTCAAGTCAGTAAAAGATCATTCATGAAAATGTCATTCAGAAAAGATTTTCCCCAATAGCCCAATAGGAAAACTGAACAGAACAAAGCGTCTGAATTACATTTCAAGTTTTAATCCTGGGTTAAGAGAATACTGCCATAAAATGACAACTTGCTATGAGTCAGCTAACTGTAAAAAGCATTCAAGGAAACTGTGGCAGGTTTTAAAAAAAACCTTTATCTCTAGTTTCAAGATTCCAATTTCAAGGTTTTTCAAAGACATCAACATGCATGAAGTGATGTGTGCCACATTTGTGTGTGCAAGTGTGTCTACAGGTGTGTGTTTGGAAGTGTGTGCAGGTGAGGCTCACCTCAGCGTAAGTTGCCGGTGTCTCTGCCTTCTCCACCCCGTAGTAGTGTTTACAGTTGGTCGCCGCGGCAACCTGCAGCACTACCTGGCCCACTCCTGCGATGAGAAAAGTCATAGTAAACAGGAAGATGAGCAAAGTGACATCCTCAGTTCTTCCATCACGTAGAAAAGAAAACTATGCACTGCTCTCACAACAAAACAGTCAAGCTCAAAACCCTACACTCCACATGCAGTGTGTGCGTGCACCTTTACCGGGCGAAAACACTGGCTGCGACAAGATTAAGCGACAGAGAATTGCTGGACTATGCAGCAAGAGCAATACGAGCGATAGAAGCGACAGAGTATGTCCGTTAAAAGCAGAATGCAAGTATTCCGACATTCTCATTGGCTGTGGTGGCTGTTGCCGAACCGCATCATAGCTCATTTCCATAATATTTGCTGGAATCCAACAACAAAGTGATGCTTAAGTTGCTCAAATCGCCCTAAACTCTTTTGTCTCTTCTGTCACCAGCGACTCCATACAAAGTCCATTACTTCTGTTGCCGGAATTGCTCAAGTCCTTTCTGGTCTATTCGTGCCATTACTTCCCACTACCCAGGTCCATGAATGTGTCCTCCTCCATGATGCCGTGTGTTTGTGTGTTTGTGTGTGTGTGTGTTTCCCTGTACTCACCACTGCCCAGGTCTACGAACGTGTCGTCCTCCATAAGCTCCACCTCGTCTATGATCTGCGCCACCAGGTCGAAGGAGGTCTCCCCGTACACCTCTGGCGAGAAGGGCTCGTAGTTGTTAAGCTTCTCGGGGTCAGTGATGGAGTGGTTGTAGACCTGCTGCAGGATGTGGCGCAGCAGCCCGTTAGACGGACGCTTGTTGAGCTTCATGGGCTGAGTGGTGCCTTTCCACTGTGGGGATACAAATACACAAATTACAAATTACACAAATGCACACATTTACATATGGCTATACCATATAAACACACATACAGCAAGCCGTTAGACGGACGCTAATTAAGCTTCATGGACGCACACAGACACGTACAAGCATGCGCACACACAGGCACGCACACACATGCGCGCACGCATACACACGACCGTTAGACAGACGCTTGTTCAACTTCCTCAGAACATACACAAACACACACAATAGATGAACTGTTATTAAGCTTTATTGGTGGTGTGGTCTCTTTCCAGTATCACAATTGACACATACAAAACAGTACACACTGACACAACCAGACAGACAGACAGACAGACAGACAGACAGACAGACAGACAGACGCTTAGCTCCAAGGGCTAATGTGGTACCTTTCGACTGTGTTGAAACAAAGACAGCATAAACAGCATAAACAGCACAACAAAACACAACAACACATACAGACACAAACCAAACACTATGTCGCTCGCATCCACAACACACACAAACCCACCCACCCACACTCCATTGGAAAGCAAACAATCCCACATGTAGCCAAAAGCACTGAGCCAGAAAGACAGATCAAAGCACAAGCACATTGGAAGGGCAGACAGAAATGGGTATCAGGCTTCATGTATTTACTGTGGGGGGGAGCAGAAAGGCTGGAGGTTGTGGATGCGTTGCAACTGTTTCTACTTAAACATGGATGGAAAATGCAAGCCAGCTCGCAGGGGGGATTGTTGAAGGGGATTTTAAACAGGGCTCAGCAGCGGCACTGAAAAGGCAAAAAAATGCAACGGCATACTGATGCCAGCTGACCAACAAAGGCCCTCGGTAGACAACACAGCGCAAGCGGGATGTGTGTGCTTCAGCAGAGTGCAGCAGCAGGAGGCAGCGATGGAAAAGTCACACCGTCAGGGATCTTCACACGTCCGTGCGAAATAGACTCACACACACACACACTGAAATGTGCATGGTGTTGAGTTTCATTTAGGATGCTGTGTGTGTGTGTGTGTGTGTGTGTGTGTGTGTGTGTGTACACTGAGCATTGGCTGTGAGCTCACCCTGTACTGTAGGAAACGAAACACAACAGCAGCCATACAGTCCAAAACAGAACACCACTGACAGGGAGACAGAGCAGTGCAGACACACACACGCAAACTCACACACGCACGTACAAGCTGTACATGGTCTGCTGCTGCCAACTGTCTGGTGATTATAAAAGCAAGAGTCTAGGTGTTGAGTTCCTGTTCTGTGTGGTGTGTGTGTGTGTGTGTGTGTGTTTGTGTGTGTGTGTGTTTGTGTGTGTGCCTGTGTAAAAATGTACATGTATGTGTGCAAACGTGTTAATGTGTATGTCAAGGGTTTGTGTGCATTTGTGTGTGTAGGCGTCAATGTATGTGCATATGTACTTGTGTGTGCACATGTACTTGTGTGTGCACATGTACTTGTGTGTGCACATGTACTTGTGTGTGCACATGTACTTGTGTGTGCACATGTACTTGTGTGTGCACATGTACTTGTGTGTGCACATGTACTTGTGTGTGCACATGTACTTGTTTGTGCACATGTACTTGTGTGTGCACACGTACTTGTGTGTGCACACGCATGTGTGTGTGTGTGCACACGTACTTGTGTGTGCACACGCATGTGTGTGTGTGTGTGTGCGTGCATGCAATGGTAGGGGTGGCGTCAGTACAAAATGCGTCATGTGTCTTTTTCTGAGCGTTTCGTGTGTGCATGTATGTATGTATGTGTACAAGGGTTCGTGTGCATTTGCGTGTGCAGGTGTTAATGCAGGGGTGCGCATGTGCGTGTTTCTCCTCACCAGCTGGTGGATGCTGTCGATGGCCCTGTTGTACTTGTCACACAGTCTCTGCATGCTCTCGAAGCTGCACAGGGGGAGAGATGACACATTAGAAAATAACACACACAGCCAGCAGATTACAATATAACAGACATGGCAACAATTGATTACAAAATCGCACACAGGCACCATGTTCAGCACTCTCTACAATGAAAAATGCACTCATCTTGCTGCAACAGATAAACACATTTAAAACACAAACTCGCAGACAAAACAAAACAAGTCAAGTCAAGTCAGCTTTTACAAGGTCATAACAACCAAGACAGAGTGAAGCAAACCTTTTGAAGACCTACAGACAGAGGAGGATCAGTAAGAGTTTGCATCGGAGAAAAACATCCACACCATCAGCCCCATCTAGGGCATTTTTAGACAACATGGTCTGCAAGAGTTCTAGTGGGATGCTGTCTGAGACTATTTGAAAACACTGTACACTGAGGAACACAATCGATGTTTCTTTTTAAGGGCCCAAATAATAAAGTCAAAGGTCATTGATCAGCCATATCAATGTTTATTGAATTAGTTAAGCAAAAGTTCAACGATTTCAACAATGTTGTCAGTGGAATGAGGCTTTTCACTCAAATCTGTGAATGCCTACAGTCAGTAGACCTACAGCAAGCAAAGTACATAGAGACCTTGAGGATAAACTTACATCTAGGTGAACAGAGTGGAGTAGAGTGCAACTGACCTTTCGTTGTTGTAGTCAGTGTGTGTGTGTGCGTGCGTGTCTGTGTGTGTGCATGCATACTGTGAGAGTGAGAGAAAGAGCAGAGTGGAGTGCAGCTGACCTTTTGGTGTCATAGTCGATGAGCACATAGTTCTCCATGGCCAGCTTGAGGTCCGGAATCTCCTCACACACCCACCTGAGGACACACAACAGGGAGACAAGAACATCAGCCACCAGTGACAAACACGCGCGCATACACACACACACACACGCATATACAGTACACACACACACACACACACACACACACACGCATAAACAGTACACACACACACAGTACACACACACACAGTACACACACACACACACACACACACACACACACACACACACACACACACACACACACACACACACACACACACACACACACACACACACAGTACACACACACACACACACACACACACACACACACATACACACAAATCTCCTTGCACCCACCCGAGGACACATGCGCGCGCACGCACACACACATCGCCTCACATACAGAGACAAGGACCTCAGGCACCAGTGAGACACCCGCAGACATGCATGCACCACACGCACCCACACAAACATATCGCCTCACACCCACAAAAAGACACAGAAAGACAAGGACAACAGCCACCAGTGAGACATGACTCGCACGCACGTAGACACACACACAGACACGCAGACACGCACGCACACACACCCTTAGGACAGACAACAGAAACAAGAACAACTGACAGTCTGTTGACGTCAGGCTGCCAAATAACAAGCAGTGAAATCACAGTCACACACACTCACCGGATGGTCTCGATGATCTCATGAGCAGCATCATGGTGTTTGTCCTGAAGAGAGACAGAGAGAGCATCGTTTACAAACAATCCCTTCAATGAGGTACATGTTCCAAAACAATTGGTAGAGCCAGGGAACCAAATTATCTCTACTCTTCTACATAAGAGGGCCTACGAGCAAAACAGACATGAGCAATCAAGAGATGGCAACCTGGTCCCTTGGCCAATGCTAGATGCATACAAAGAGTCTTTGGTGCCAACTGTAGGCGGCCCTAAACAGCGCTGGTGGACACAGACAAGACAGGGGCACAGAGACAGGCAGACAGACAAATAGATAGGGCCACCGCAGTACCTTGTATTTGGAGTGAAAACCAGAAATGAGAGTAGGAAGGGGGATACTATGCGGCTACTGATGGGTCACATATTACAACTGAAAGTGAAATAATTACTGAAATGTAACTTTCTATTTAGCCAACAACCTTACCGAAACAGTTAAAAGCCATGAGGGAATGTTCTGCGAAAATTACTGTTAATTTGTCAATGACAGCACTTGTCACCTGATCTGCTCAGCCATCCCATCATGCATCATGAGTCACATCATGAGAAAATATGGGGAAAATATATTTATTTCCCCCATAAATCCAGTGTAGTATGTTGTAACAAATCTTGTTTTTGTAACACACATGCATGTTGAGGCAAGGATGGATCATATAGGAAGAGGAAAATAGACTGAGGCAGGCTCCATGTCAACATCTCTGCAGTTTATGAGTAGGGGAAGGGGCGTATAGTATCCATGGTGATGAGTAGAGGCATGCTATCCATCGTGTTTATGAGTATGGGCCGGGGTAATAGTATCCATGGTGTCTTTGAAAAGAGGAAACTGTATAGTTGGTGACACCACAGTGATACCGTACCATTGCCAGCCCCTGTGGATATCTCTGCCAGGGCAAACAAAGTCAGGCAGGCACTCACTCACTCACTAACTCAGGCAGGAAGATACCCAGATGGGCTCCTATCTAAATGCGTGGGCACACGTCCAGCATGACACACACTTCCCTCCTGCTCACCCACCATTATGACATCATTACAGCACTACAGTACTAGCCAGCCAAGCCCATCAACATTTGCTTTAGACCAATCATAATCCCTCAAACCAGAGCCAGCTCAAACAAGACAACACGTCATCATACAGCCAGAGGTTAAAAGAGATTCATGTGAGGACAAACATCCTTTACAAGGCTAATTGGCACACATCATGGCAACATTCAGGTTTATGGTGGTTTACCATGATCCCTTATGAATAATGTAAATGAATAATTACAGCCTCTTTTTTATTCAATTTGAATCCATTATTTACATTCAGTAAATTTCCCATTTAGAGGCCACACCAATTTAATTTGTTGGTTCTCGGATTCGCCTCTTGTATTTTGTATCAAAATGGAAAAAATGAAATCGCTAAAAAAAACGAAGACTGCATGTTTTCATGAACGGGGAGGTGTCTCTTTAGTAGTTGGAGGTCATGTGACGTAGAGAACCAATAAAACCAGTCCTTTCAACAGATTACGACTAGCGAATCAGGAAACGTGTTACTTTCAAACATTTACAGACAAACATGCAATGGCAAGTTGAAGCCCCTGTGGGTTAGCAGTAGCAGTGGTGAAACACAGTATTGCTCTTAGTGGAATTAGTGGAGTGGGATAGCAGTTTTAAAAAAGAAAAACAACAACTATTCAACTGTTGAATCATCTCAGTTTATTCAAACCAGATTAATATAATAATTGCCCTGTGAGCTAATTTTGTGCCTGGTCTATTTGGCTGCCTTAATTCCCTTCTACACTGTCCTTCTCCATGTCCAGGTGTTTGCCTGTCTTGCACCTTCCTTTGGAGGTCCATGTGAGGCTGATATACAGGTGGTATAACCACACGACTAATTTTTTTTTTTTTTTTTTCCGCCCTCTCGCTTCAACTTTTTCCTGAAAAAATCCGAGAACCAACAAATTAAATTGGTGTGGCCAGACTTACTGACCTTTCCTTTCATACAGGCTTGACGAGCTTTGCCCTGGAAGTAGTGTAGCATAGCAAACTACATCCTGCTCACTGGCAAACCACAGGAGCTCTACAGTGGCTTTCTCTGCTAGACAACAACTCCATACTAGGGACTTACTATTACTAACCAGCATGTTATAGTGTATTGTACATTTATGTAGCCTCCACAATATGCAAATGTCTGCAAAGATGTTCATTCGTCCAGGTCATGCTTCGAGTCCTTTATGCAAACTAGACTTCTTTCTGGAGCTCGTATCAGTGTAAGTCAGTAGTGCGCCACTGCCACCTGCTCCATTGCAGAGGCAGATCAGAGGGGCTGTGGGGTGGCATGGAGCCTCTATGATCCCTTACATCTCCTCTGCATCACTCCATGCTAGGCTGAGCACTGTACTTCCATGTCATTGGGTTCTTTCAAATAACTTAACTCCAATCCACCCTTGTACTTGTGGCCTCGTGATGGCGTCGCAAGATGTCATTGACGACAAAAGTTTATTTCAATATCTCGCCATAGCACGATTCATAAGTAATTTTCTCATTTTCTTTTTTTAAAAGATTTTTTGTGTGCTCTTTTTCGACTTTACTCGACAGGACAGAGGTGGACAGGAAGCAAATGGGGAGAGAGCCGGGGAGGGGTCGGCAAAGGACCCGGGCCGGGAATCGAACCCGGGTCTGCCGCATAGTAGACAAGTGCCCTACCGGTTGGCCACGGCAGGGCCCATTTTCTCATTTTCAATCGGGATGTTGAATGGGGAACAGTCCCCCAAAAGTTGTCCTGGCGAGCCTGACGGTGGGGAAACTGAATTGTTTTCTCCAGAGGAGGGGCGACATGTGAAGCGCGAGGCCACAAGCACAGGTCGAGGACGGGAGTAAAGGATACTGGAAAGAAGCCACCGGCATGGCATTCCTTTCCTTCCAACACCAGCGTAGGTGTTTTTTTTTTGTCTGTCTCGCTGTTCATCTGTCCATCCACCCACCCATCCATCCATCACTCTCAATCTGTTATGCAGTGCCGAGTACAGCCCCTGTCAGAACTGTGTGTGAACTCCAGATTGGCGTGCATGTACTCGCTGTACAGTGACAGAAAAGAGCAAACGAGGGGAAGCAGGCAAAGGGTGGAAATAAGGACAATAACAAAAATAAAAGTTTGGGGGAGTGGAAGAAGGAGTGAAGTGGGACGGAAAGAGAAGAGGACACTGTGACTGGAACAGTTCTATAGCTAAATATGGAGCAGAGCGAGGGAGCGAAAGAGGAAGAGGAGGAGGAGGAAGAGAATAGAATGAGTAGGGCGCAGGAGAGTGAGGAGATATTTCACTAAGCCTCCTGTATTCAGCTCTAGCTAGAAAGAGGAGAGAGGGAGAAATGGAGGGGGAGAGAGAAAGAGAGGCCATGGAGGAGGAAGAGAGTGTGGGTGTGTGGCAGAGAGAAAGAGAGAGAATGAGAGCAAAGACTGAGAGTGAGAGAAAGGTAGAAGGACAGTGGGAAGGAGAGAGGGGGAGAGGGGGAGACAGAGGGATAGAGAGAGAGGAGAGTGTGTGTGTGTGAGAGAACGAGAGAGTGTGAATGAGCCGTGAGCAAAGAGCAAAGAGTGAGAGTGAGAGAAAGGTAGAGTGAGAGAGGGAAGGAGAGAGGGGGCGAGAAGGGAGATGGAGGGACAGAGAGAGAGAGGTGAAAGAAAGAGTAAAAGAGTGAGAGAACGAGTGAGAGGGCCGGTGCATTGAGTTCAGTCTGCAGCCTCTCCCCACACAGCTTTCCTCCCGCTCTGCCTGACCCAATGACCTACTTTCTGCTGCCGCCGCTGCTATTCAGTGCCAGCCTCAAGACCCCTCCCTCTCCCTCGCCTTCTTACTTGTCCGTCTCCAAATCCAGCCCTCCTCCAGCCCTGCCAGCCAAGTCCAACCCCCCCACCCCACCCGGCCTCATCTTCCCTCCTGAGGGCCACTACCCTCGGCTCCTGGTACCAACCTCAACCCCTGGTGCCCCTCAACCCCAAATACACGTCCCCTTGTCTCTGTGCCTGCCTCACACAGCCTCAGTCCTGTACAGTCCCGAAGCCCTGGGCACAGCACGCACGCAGTCCTCCAACACACAATCCCACTCTCATACAGTAGAGTTCTGGATCCAGTCTGCACGCACGCACCCACGCCGCACGCACGCACGCATGCACGCACGACTCCTGTGCAGCAGAGCTCTGAACTCCACACAGACACAATCCTCACTGGCATGCAGTTGGCCACTGGATCCAGCTGGCCTCTACTGGCCTCGGCCAGCCTGCTAAGCACGGGAGAACCTGGACTGCTCCTGGGTCAAAGTGTGCAACTCTGCCTGCCCGCCACACGCACGCACGCACGCGGCTGCTCTCCTCTGCTCTGCCACTGCACAGTCTCCTCCTCTGGGGAGTGGCGCTGGGTTCCCGCTCTCTCTCTTAACACGACCATGCTCTGTGTGCCCACACACACAAGCAGAGGCAAACACACCCAGGAGCAAACACACACATTAAGTCTGTCTGTCTGTCTGTCTGTCTGTCTGTCTGTCTGTCTGTCTGTCTGTCTGTCTGTCTGTCTGTCTGTCTGTCTGTCTGTCTGTCTGTCTGTCTGTCTGTCTGTCTGTCTGTCTGTCTGTCTGTCTGTCTGTCTGTCTGTCTGTCTGTCTGTCTGTCTGTCTCTCTCTCACGGAGGAAAACAGCAGACACACACCTTAGTCTCATGTTTGAAAAAATAAAACCGGACTGTTATATTTGTGCGCCTACAGCCCTGCCAAGACACAAAAATGCTCACCCCCACACACACACACACAACACAAAGGCTGAGCTCAATTTCAAACTGCCACACTACAGGACAGTGCAATCAAGGACAGGGTGCAGAGAGAGACGGCGGGAACAGTTTGAAATAAAACCGACGCGTTATATTTGCATGCCTCCGGCCCTGCCAAGTGTGAGAGAGAGAGAGAGAGAGAGAGAGAGAGAGAGAGAGAGAGAGAGAGAGAGAGAGAGAGAGAGAGAGAGAGAGAGAGAGAGAGAGAGAGAGAGAGAGAGAGAGAGAGAGAGAGAGAGAGAGAGAGAGAGAGAGAGAGAGAGAGAGAGAGAGAGAGAGAGAGAGCGCAGTGCAGATCCCAAGGTCCTCAGAGGGCTGCTGATATCATGGGAGCAACAGGCTGCACAGGTTGTGAGCAGGGCAACCATATCATAATAACACCCACACACACACACACCCACACAAACAAACCTTTCAAGTTACAAAATGGAGGCCAGAGTACACATACAGTGGGCAGAGTATGTCAGCAAACACCACACATACACTCAAAGACACCCTCACACCCACACCCAGCCACACAAGCTCTGTCGTCAGTGAGAGTGTCAGTTTGAGTGCGAGTGTGAGTGTGAGGAGGTGGAGGAGGAGTTCCTGCTTCAACACATGCAGCACGACAGCGACGCACAAGTGCTTCTGTTCGCACTCAAGCACACACACACAGCCCCAGCGTACGTACAATCGCGCCGCTCAGCACAGCAACACTAGCGCGGGGGCTAAAAATAAACCCTGGCTGAGAAAAGAAACACCCCAGAGGAGGGGGAGGGCAAAATAGAAAGAGAAATAGAAGACAGATACAGAGAGAGAGAGAGAGAGAGAGAGAGAGAGAGAGAGAGAGAGAGAGAGAGAGAGAGAGAGAGAGAAACCATGACAACCAAATCTGAGCCGTTTTTCTTCCACTCTTTCTCCTCTGCTCTCCTTCTCTTTATTTCATATTTCGTGAATGAGTGAGTGGCATGTTCAATGCTGCGTAGGACACCCACACTCAAACACCTGCCCACCAGTGAGCGTGACGAACGCTTGGAGGCTGACACAGTGTGTGTGTGGAACTTCACGCTGTTACTATGCCGCCCACAGAAGGTGTGAGTAAGCGGTTACGTCAGCCTCACTCCTTCGAAAAACAAAAAAGGGCAAGAAATTCCTGTCCACCACGTTTTGGTCTCTCCTCAGCTCCCCTTCCTCTGGCTGACGACAGCAACCTGCATATGCCCTGACGCATTCCTCCCTCACTCGCGTGATCATCAGCCTCCTGTGTGTGGAGCACAACAGTTACTCTCAGGACAAGGAGAGAGAGAGAGAGAGAGAGACAGAGAGCGAGAGAGAGAGGGAGGAAGAGAAAAACAGAGGAAAGGAACAAGGGAGTGTGAGAACATGAAATAGAGAAGACAGGAGAGAGAGAGAAAGAGAAAGAGAGAGAGAGAGAGAGAGAGAGAGAGAGAGAGAGAGAGAGAGAGAGAGAGAGAGAGAGAGAGAGAGAGAGAGAAAGAGAGAAAGAGAGAAAGAGAGAAAGAGAGAGAGAAAGAGAGAGAGAGAGAGAGAGAGAGAGGTGGAAAGAGGGAGAGTACAGGGACAGGGAGGAAATATGTAATGTCAACAGGAGAGAGCGAATGCATGATAGATGAATATGTCTGATGCTGAATGGGTGTTGAGAGAAGAAAGAATAAGTGACCATGAGTGGTTAGTAACAGAGTTAGAGTTTCCCATACATTGAGGAAACTATGGCGCACCGCCATAGTTTACATTTAGCCGCCATAGTTTATGAAAATGTTTTAAAAAATCATTTATTTTGTTTATTTTTTAAACGATTGAGACGATTGGGACACTTGGGATGAGTTTACTGACACTTCCCAGGCTTTGTTTTACAGTTGTATGATAATGAGTTAGGCGACAGGCCTTCATTGACACAGCAGAGGAGACATCGGGCTGCATATAGAAATTAATGTGTAATGAATGTGAATATAGACATAAATGTGTAATATGTTGTTCAGCCCGGTCACTGGGGGGAATTTTGAAAAACTGGCCCTTTGACCAGCGCCCCTCATGTAGGATGTGTACGCCTATGTGTGTGGGGAAAAAGGCATAGCGTACTTTCTTAGACCCTTTTTGTATGTACGTTAAGTTAACAATTTCACAGTGCTCCTTAATTCTTATCTATGGTCCTATTTTGTTTTAATTTTTTAAATTGCTAGACCCCTGCATGAGGGACGAATGAAAAGTGTGTTGCAAGCAGAAAAGATAAACTGTACTGCATTTTTTATATATATAAATGACAATGAACTACTATGTCATGGGTAAAATCTTAATGTAATTTCTCAAAACATAAATGTAAGCCTATAATTTCTCCATGCGCCAATGTCATACTTAACTCATTGTTTACATCCCCCCCATAGTTTCCAAAATGTCTGTGGGAAACACGGTGTACGATGTGTGTGAATCTGTGCGAGAGTGCATGTTACAGAAGTATACAATATATGGGATTGTGATCTGAGCGCTGTATGAGCAACTAGTATGTTATTGTAGAAGTCAGTAGTATGTAAGAAGAAGAGTGTGTTCTGCCATGTTGTCCACTCACACCAGCCCACTCCACGCCACTCCACACACCACTGATTAATTCAGGCCCACAGGCAGCAGAGATGAAAGAGGATCATTCTGTTCTATTCTAAATGCCAGCCAACTCCACACTCATCCACACTTCAGCTTCTTTGTTGCTTTGTCATGTTTGTGCTTGCTGGTGCTGTGTTCAAAGGTGTGTGTGTGTGTGTGTGTGTGTGTGTGTGTGTGTGTGTGTGTGTGTGTGTGTGTGTGTGTGTGTGTGTGTGTGTGTGTGTGTGTGTGTGTGTGTGTGTGTGTGTGTGTGTGTGTGCAATAAATGTGCGTGTGTACAGCAGCAACCACAGGGAGCAACCACAACCTTTCGACCTTCTCTTCATCACAAATGATGAGCTACTCAGAGAAAGACCGTCAGAACGAGAGAGCTCAAACAAGAGCGAGAAAGAGAGAGTGTTATGCGTGTCTGTCCACGTCTGTGTGTGTGCTTATCAGTGTGTTTGTGAGCTAGTGAGACTGCCCTGACATGTCATTGGGACTCGTTTCAAAGACTTTCAAAGACTCTTATCTTGGCAGTGAAGGGGAGAGGTCACCTCTGCTCTGCTGAGATGTGGGTTGGGTGTTGAGATACAGGCTAGCTGCTACTTAGGTGTGGAGATACAGGCAGCTGCTAATGTTTCATGAATTTCATCATGTGTGTCGCAGGACCACAGAGATGCTGCCTGAAGGTGTGACATGAGTGCAGAGAGAGAGAGAGAGAGAGAGAGAGAGAGAGAGAGAGAGAGAGAGAGAGAGAGAGAGAGAGAGATCATATTTTTTTGTATTATTCCAAAAAAGAGAAAGAGAGAAAGCATCAGGGGGGCATGTCTGCCCTTGCAGACAGCTAAGGTTGCGAGTGAACAAATTTGGGTGCAAATTTAGAAGGGCAAACACTGGCCTTCAGCAAATATACAATCCTGAGATTGATTCATAGCATTCGACTGGTAAAAACAAACAAACAAATCAACAAACAACTGGAAAGTCTATTTCTCTGCTGTCTGTGTCTGATAGGTTGAACTTCATGATGTCTGGCCAGTCAGCAGCTGGATGGGGCGAAACTCTCCGGCAAACTAGAGCATCACAACATGACTTCCCAGGGTAATGCAGAGTTGCACTGTATCATGATAGTGTGTTCTTTAGAATGACTTATAACAACAGCAGGGGAGTATTCCGAGAACCTGGCTAAGTATTAAATCAGGTTAAATTATGCTTGAGATAGTGGTAAATCATCTAATAGAAGAGCCTGGAGTCCTCATTTTCTCAGCTAAATGACACCTTTGGACAACCTATTAGCGTATAAGTGTACCACTTCCTGTAGGTTAATTTCGTCCTGGTTAGCACTCAACCTTGCTCTTGGAATAGTACCCAGCTCTAAAGCACCAGCAAACCAGCCAAACACTGGTGACAACTCAGTTCAGCTGGTAGAAAAGAAAGCTTACTAGCCCTTTTGACTGATAATGGGTGTATGCTTGGCTAGTACGATTCACATCCACTAGCCAGATTTGGATAGTGATGATTAAAGTTAATATATATATTTTTTAAATGTATCAACACAGTGTTGTGAGGAGGGGCAAGACACTGGCAGCCAACCACATGAGCTAATTTTTTGACCAACAGTGGTTTCCAACAGTCAGAGGTTGAGTTGTGCGCAGCTAGTTTCGCTCAGACAGATTAAAACAAAAATTTAGAACCCATGTATTTGGCAACCAATTTAAGCTACAACCTCTACACTGAATATTGAGACCGCAAGCCAAGCAGTGCAGGAGGCCCAGCGACAAAACTGGTCAGATTCCATGCGCTATGTAAAAACAACATATTGTGGCCATATGCAGTGTCATTTTCAAGTACCGGTATATTGAATCACGACTCACAAGTGCTGTAGAAATTGCTTCCATCCTACATTATAGCAACCACCACCCACCCACACCCAGTCTGACCCTCTTCCTTACTGAACAATGTGACCCACAGTACCACAGACATGGGTATAAATTACAATCAGCGTGTCTTTTGGTGGCCATTCTCAGGAGAGTGAGGAGAGCTCTCCACAACCATAATGCTTACTTCCATGGGTGTGAGCATGTGTGTACGGCTGTGTGTGTGTGTGTGTGTGTGTGTGTGTGTGTGTGTGTGTGTGTGTGTGTGTGTGTGTGTGTGTGTGTGTGCGTGCGTGTGTGGTGTACTTCCAAGGGTGTACGCATGCGAGCGTGTGTGTACGTAATGCACTTCCACGGGTGTGGCAATCTTGGACCATTATCAGTGTTATCGCTGGCCAAAGCCTTCACATGATGCTGGGCTGTGCATGCTTGCTTGCTTTCGCGCAGTCGTGTCAATAACAGCACCCTTCTGTATGAGAGCTTGTAAGCGAGACTGTGTGCTATGACTGACTATGTGTTTACGCACAAGAATATGCGAGGCGGCAGATGTTAACCACACCACAGGCAGGAGAGAGACACCTCCACTTTCTCCATTAAACCTCATGCGGTTGAGCTCACCGTTTAAACCCGTACAGTCTGAAACTCGTGTGTGTGTGTGTGTGTGTGTGTGTGTGTGTGTGTGTGTGTGTGTGTGTGTGTGTGTGTGTGTGTGTGTGTGTGTGTGTGTGTCTCATCGCGCCTCGTCACTCCAGACGTGTACGTGTCTGACAGCGGAGCACATGAGTGTGTAAGCTTGGAGGCCACAGCTGACACGCACATGATCCCATTCAAGAAGAGAGAGAGAGAGAGGGGAAATAAGCGTGTCAGTCTTTCATCTACTCCTACACTGTCAATCTTTTTGTGTGTGTTTTTCGCAGAATCTGGTACCACTTCATGGGGTTTACAGCTTCTGAGTATCAAAGGAACTAAAAGTAGACCACACACCGACACACAACTCAACAAAAGCTACACAGAGACGTGTTTTTCAAAATAATTAATTATCGAAGAAAAAGGAAACAAAATGCAAAATAAGTGTGTCATTTTTTGGAGCAACTCTCCGAAACCATAGTGAGAAACAGTACAGTTTCCAGGGCTGCTACACTGCTGTGCCAAGCGCCTTACATTGAAGAATGTAAAACTGCTTCCACAGAGGGTGAAAAAAGGAGCATAAATATTCATGGAATGTGATCCTTCCCACACAAACCCCTTCAGTTTTCACGCATCAAGACTGCAAAGTCACTCCAACAGTCCCATTCTTCATTCAAGAATGCGCTTGCTAACTCCATTACCAGCGAGTTCATCCCACAGGACTTGTGCATGGTTATAATTTCGTCTACACACAACTACACACCCTTCTTCCTGTTTAGGGACGACGGTGCTCGCTCACAACAACGCTCCCATTCGCTCAGCATTCCTGAGCTGCAGGCAAGGGTTCTTTACGAAGGCATTATAGGGATAAACACATGTTACCAATGAGCTCCAACACACAGGCAGAGGACGTCAGTGTTTTCCTCTAAATAAACCTCATACCTTGCTAAATGCGTCTACAGGTCTGACTACAGGGAGGTGTTGCTGTGTGTAGCAGAGCAGAGTCGGCACTACATTTCGGCAAACACACTCGGCCATAATTAGTTTGCAGCGGGGTTGCGTGAGGTAACCTTAATAGGTTAAATCGAATCACACTACCCCATATCTGTCAAAATGAGTACAACGCCAGTCTTAGAAAGGAAGTCCACGAATAATCTTGACAGGCGTATCCTAATAGAATATTATACAGCTGTTTCGACGGGTGTCTAGACCTTCACGAGCGTTCGAGTCCAACAACAGAACGGAATGCTATGCTTGCAATGTAAACAATGGGTCGCTGGGAAAGCCCGACTGGTTTCCCTGACCGCAATCAATCACGGATGTATTCACTTGAGAATCCACCTCTGTCCACTAAAACATTTAGTAATAATATCAATAGTGGCGATCGTGTGTGATGCATGTTATTTATCTACAACGACTAATGCACAATGAAGTGTCATTACTGCACATCAAAACAAAACATACTGGTTCGGGTTGGGGTGGTAGCCAGACAGCTAACAAAATCAATTCATCGCAAGTTGATACCTGGCCAAAACAACCATAAAACCGTAAACATGACCGCATTTACATTGACACGCTTTCATTTTTTTCTTTTCCATTTCAGTTTCTTCGATGGCCGACGTCCCAACAATTCCCTCATACAACCCCAAGGCTAGCGCGTTCAACCATGAAGTTAGCAACACATCGAGGATTCAGCTACCAAGTCAGCCGGTGGTAGATGGACACTCCCAACTGAGATCGCTCCCGGACGTGCAGTCCCAGGTGTTTCTATCACTCCCGGACGTGTAGTCCCACCCGATTATATTTCACGTATTATCATACACTGCCACATACAAGCAATTTAGGGTTAGGGTTAGGGCTAGGTTTAGGGTTAAGGTTAGGGTTAGAAACAAAAAACTAACATCAAAAAGATAACCTGCTCCGTTATATGGCGGTGGGATCGATAGTCTGGCTAGTGGGAGCGAGCCGACCGGGGAGCGTCCTGCGTTGGGAGCGTCAATCAGGGAATCCAAGTCAACTACGGTTTTGTTTTGACTGATTACAACCCTAGATGTCATCGAATGATGTCGCTGTGTTATTGGCTGTACTGAGCCGTGTAGCATTGTCTTTTCGTAGGGGGAAAACGAGAAAACGCTATCACCATGACGGGCTACTTTGGAGATCGAGTCACTGGTCAACATCTTTGGTTCGGCTTGATCCATTTCACATGAGCCAAGCTAGTCGAGTTCAAATGTGAATAAGAGAACAATGGCATTAAACACATTGCCGTTGACCGAGGTTATAAACAACACACCAATGCCCCCATTGACTTTCGGATCGGTGTAGCAGTCACGAAGCAAACAGAAAGTATCAGCATCAAGATTAACGTCAACGTTCACAAATTGCACAGTGTAGGGCTGAAGTCATCTACTATCATGTCGCCTGCTAAGGTTAGCTACCCATAGGAGCCAGTCACTGACATCTTTTGTTCGATGTGCATTTCAAACACTGGGCATTATCCAAAATACTACCACCAAAATGCGAGGTAATGAGGTTTAAGACGATCTTATTCTTTAGTGCCTTTACGGATGATTGCACGGAGTCTGCATGTGCTTTCATTCACTAGACTAAACCAGCTTAACTCGCCATGAAGGCAAAACTAGATTGTCAACAATCCAGTGGGTCGCAAGTGTCTTGTCAGTTAGTTGAGTGTGGTACAAGGACAAGAAGAGCCTGTTTTACCACCTCGTGGCCAGTATATCCACGATATGGCATTCGTATTTACATACATGCTGTACCATCATGAAAATGACCTATTGCCCATTTCAGGTAATCGGATGTAAATTCATCTAGCTAACCATGGCCAGCTGCCCTACATAGCGATGGACCTGGCATGCACCCTGCTGTCTACACCACCAGCTCTTAAGACATAACTACAGAACAGGCTGACCAAAATAACACTAAAACATGCTATACTAATTGTCGTATACTACCTGGGCAATTCAGGTCTACAGACCAGAAAATATTTTTTGTAAATAGGGTTGCCCTTCGCCAGGCACCACAACACGTGTAACTTGTGTTTCCAAGTTAACCCATAGCAAAATCTTCCATATGCATGCAATTAAGCACCGTGGAATACAACACACACGAAAATGATAGCAGCCCATAAAACTAAGGTTAATTCTGCATATCATAGACAGCCGGATTGACCATGACTGCATTTGTCCCTCATTCGATGTGAAATGGAACAGCTAATGTAGGTCGTTAGCTAGATTGTCAAGCAGAGCGTCCCGTGCCATTTTCCCATGATCGGACGGATATTTGCCGGTTATTTCAAAACAACAGAGACGACGAAGAAAGCAAATACTTACATATACTGGTAATGGCCAAGGATAACCCGCTGCTTCGGCTCCAACCGGCGATTTCAGCTTCAGTTCTAGCTTCTCTCCCATTCTACAGCACTTTCTCCGGCAAATTCTAAGGTTAGCTATGCTAGATGACCGACTGAACTAGCAAAACGATTTCAACATGATGACTGGAATATGAAGTAAATATTTTAAACCAAGTCAAAACAGATTCCAAATTGTTATCCAAGTTAACACATATATGCAGAGTTCGATTTCCACGGCGAATTTTAGAATATTGAATAAAGGAAGATCATGCCGAGCAGCTGGCTTCCCTCGGCACCGCCGCCATCTTTCACCGGCGTTGAAAAATCCCTGCCTGTTTGGACACTACCAAAAGAGCAGAAACGACGGGGAGAAACTCTCTTTGCTTAGCGCAAACACTGGGGACATCAGCTGTAAACATGAATGTGCGATTGGGTTGTTTCATTTTTTAATACCTTCACTCAGCTTGGGGGAGGCATTTTCTTACACTACAAAGTTTTGAAATAAAGTTCCCGGCGGTGACTGTAACGGTCAGGGCGGGAGGTTTTAGAGCTGTTGTAGAATTAAATGAGAATGCAGAAGGTGCATTTTACTTGGAAGTTCCAAATAAAATGCATGTTAAGTAGGCCTATGGCTATTGTGTTGTACAGCTACTAAACTTAGGGTGACTAGCTTTTCAACAAACGGTGTCCCTTAGGCTACATGCATTTATATTAGGCTATAGCTTTTCACACACACACTATACACACACACACACACACACACACACACACACACACACACACACACACACACACACACACACACACACACACACACACACACACACACACACACAGGGAGAGAGTCATAACTTATTATTCTCTCATGGTTAATATGAACTGTTATATTTGCCCCCTCTATCCTTGGGTCCGGGACAACTGACCCCTTTGTCCACCCCGTCGACTTCCCTGGGTAGGAGATTGTCTGGCATATCACCATTGCCTCTACCTCTTGAGGCAGGCATGTCCTGTGATACAGACTGCAGCCGATCACACCATCAACCTGATTAATAATGCTATACTATTTGCTGCTGCTTACTCCTCTCTTTAGCAAGCACATCAACTAATAAAGCAGGTATGGAGATTCAGGTGAGTAGGCCACCACAGATTATCCTATTTTCCTATGAGCTATTGCCCCAGCCCCAGGTATTTCCAGTTTTCAACTCAGAGTCCATGGCCTATGACACTTGAGCACATGAAGTGGTCCATGGAGGTAGACAGTAGCCTGATTATCATCAGCTTTCAAATCTCTTCGCTGAAGCTGTTGCGTCACTAGGAGGGCACGGCCTGGCTAGTAGACAGAGCTTTGATTTTAGACTTAGAGCTTTGGACTTCACTGGCCCAGAGTAGGTCAGTGTGATGTGGTCAATACACAGGACTAGTGGGCACCCATGCAGGAGTTTTGGACCCAGATGATTCATGTAGGCCAGGGTTTATCTTTGGCATATTCCTACACTTTCATTCAAAGCGACCATAGATATTGGATGCAGAACAAGGGCTTAGACGCCTCGCTCAAAGGCATGTATGAGGGTGTTATATAGGTTATAATTAAGACCACCTCACATTCTCCCTCCTGGTACAGGATGTGAACAGGTGACCCCTGATCCCAACTCCAACTGTGACCACAAGGCCACACTTCTGACCACATTCTAGGACAGAACAGATGTAGGCTACTCATCACTTCTCTTCTGAATTTAGGAGTTGCACTATCTGGCGGACTGTATTTGTAACACTGTTTGAGGAAAACTGTGATCCTGATGTTTGTTTTGTGCTGGCATGCTCGCAGTGGATGAAATCATATGCCAAGTGTAGTGTCATATAATGTAATATGTGAAGCAAAATGCCTTGAGAACATCTGCTGTTGGAACTCATGCTTGTGTAAAGGACTGGCCGTAGCTTCTCTGGTTCCACTCCTTAGATGTCCTCTGTGTGAAGTGAGCGCTGCGCCTCTTGCACATTTGCCTATGGTGGAATGTAAACACTCCAGGATGAGGGATGCAGATTCCAGAGGGAACTCTATAAGGGCTCTTTACTTATTCCAGATGCTGACTCAAGTCACCAGATGATGTGTAGGAGTGATCTGCACTTGGAATTTTTCATCCATCCGTCATAACAGCATAGTGTACATTATTTAAATTTAAGAAACGTTGAAAAGTTAATTGTCTTTCATCTGATTCTGTAGTATGACAGACTTGGATGAAGACTACAGCATCATACCGGAAACTGTAGTTGTTACTGATTGCCTAAAGCTTTTGCATTCATCCTGGGTATTATCAAAAGGAATGTAAAGCCTTTGCTGTGTGTATAGATTGTAAGAGCCAACCCACATGCAAAACCACATTTTCTCATGCTCATGCTAACCAATAAACCTGACTGAACAAATGGCTATTCACATTATGCCAGAGTTTCAATTAATCCAATGAATCTATTTACTTCAGGTATTCAGTGGTGCAAAGTACCTCCCAGTCCTTCTCTGTGAGGCAAGGGGATTTTGAGCAGATAGAAGACTTGTCACACTAACTAGAAATAATTTATCTGACAAAGCTTTTGTCTGCTTGCAGTGCAGCAAGCCTCCAGGTGTGAAAAACGCTACTGAAGACTCGCAAGACTCACAGCAGAGAAATGCTTTCATTGTGTTCTTGGGCACCGCTGGGTGTATAAACTTGCATTTTATTTCAACCCTGCTGGGATGAAGACATATTTAACCTGATAAATTATTGAATCTCAAACATGACATTTGGCAAGTAGCCAATGTGTCAACCATTCACTGAAAGCCATACAGCACAGACCAACATGGTTCTGTCCTGCTGTGAACAACGTGACGAATGGCTACATTAAATCTAACTGTAAGGCTGCCAGAACCCATCACAGTAAATTCAGCCTAGTGTGTGGCTGCATGTGTGCTCACTCGAGTAATGCATGAGCTGGTCAGAGCAGAGGAGGGGGCAGTGAGCACCGTGTGTGAGCGAGTGAGCTCGAGTGGGCAGCCTGCCAGACTGAACTCGGTGACTCTCCATGAGCAGCCTGTATTGAGGCCAGCATGCTCCACATAGCCACAGCCAAGAGTGGTGGGACTTTGGCAGCTATAGCTCTCAGCATGCCTCTATTCAGGATGTGCCACAGCACCCCACCACTGTCCCCTTTACCGTCCCCATAATGTGGCCCTCTAATCATCATCTTCTTTCCATCTTCCATTACCTATGATTTGAAGCCCTCCTTTCACTGGCACGTGAAAGCGGATGCATGAATGCATGCATACGGTCACTCCTTGAGAAGTACCAGTGCAGTCACGCCCACAGGGTTTCTTGAAATCTTGTTGGAACCTCCCTATACCCATCATGCTACCCAAATAGTATGGTGACATTCAAATGAAATATTCCAAAAATTATTTCCCTCCCAAAATGCAATGCTTGAGACCAGATACTGAGAAAAAATGTCCCTCTATCCTTGTGCAGTTCACACATGACTGCCAGGGCGACTCTGTGTTTACATCAGCCTGCCTTTTGGGGACAATGCATACACAGGTTGTTGCTGCCCCCTTGTGGACATTCCCGGACACAACATTTTAAAGCCCCACTTCATGAGCTCCGCACAGATCAAGAGAGGACAGACCACACTCACAAATGAGTCTTGATGTTCATACAGAGAATGAAAAGGCAATTTGTTTTCTCTGGTTTTTATTCAAATATCAAGAGAAATTTCAGTCCCAGTCCCTTATTGTTTCAGAAAGCGTGCTTTGGTACTTCCCTCCTGTTGAGTTATGGGCACCCTGTAATGCTGAATTGGCAGCAGCGAGTCCTCCCGTCCCATCCCCTGCACTTCGGCAGCTCATCTGGCACATTCAACCCCAAGTGGTGGTGTGTACTTGCAACTCATAGTCCAAAACGATAGAATAAACTAAAATAAAAACACAGGTATCTTCAAATCCAAAAGGAAAGCCCTGTCACCATCATCGTCCCCCATGATCAGATCAGAGATCATGATGTAAGTGAACTCTGGGGAGCGTGAGGAGGAGTTTGAGCCATACACAAATAGTGTTGAAATCACAGGTTAAACATGCCCGATATTTCCTTATTTGTTTGTTTTTAAAAACTATCAGTCTTTACCACAGCCATGGGATAACTGTAAACAGACATTTCATCTGATTCATTGCCTCAATAGCAGCAAGTACGAGCACCATGATGTTTGACTGAGAAATGTTCAACTTCAGCCCTGTGAGTTCATGACGACCATTAGAGATCGAGGACTGGCACACAACGTATTGATACCTTACATACATGATGAATGCACCCTGGTGGCGGCTTAGGAAGTGGGGGTGGTGGTGATGGTGTACGGAGGTCTTTGCTTTGATTTGAATGCCTTGGAACAGCAGTTTTAAAAAGAAAGAATAAAATCATGAGCTGCAAATACTGGTCTGACTGTACTTGAAACACATTCACTAAGAAAGCATGCACTTCCCCTGGGACAAGGTAAAGGAAAAAATAAAATAAAATAAAAACAAAAATTAACAAAAAATAAAACACTCTCCCTCAGAACACAACCAGAGTAACAGCAAGAGGCAGAACGCAAGAAAGTGCTGAGTTTTAATATCAACATAAAGAGATCAATATGAGAAATACGGTGGGTCCTTCTGCCAGGTGTAGGCCAGAGGCAGTGAGAGTCCGTTGGGGGGCTGGGTGGGGAGATCCCCCCACTCCTGGCCGTCACTGGAAGAGTGGAAGATTCCAGGCTCCATGTCCTCTTGGGGAATCCAGAGAACGATACAATCCACTCTTCATGGAAGAAGCTTGTCTTTTTTTAAATATTCCTTTCCCCCTCTCTTTTTTTCTTTTAAAAATAACAATAACAGTCTTCCAGGTTTTGGGGGCGTGGTGGAAGTTGGGTTGAGAATGTGTGTGTGTGTGTGTCTAGTATGAACCTCCTACTCAAGCCGACAGGAGATGAGCAACAACGTTGCTCTGTGTGTGTGTGTGTGTGTGTGTGTGTGTGTGTGTGTGTGTATGTGTGTGGTCTGAGTGGATTTGACATTCAGCCAGTCAGTAGGTGTGTAAACGTACATCAGTGAAGCCTGAGCTCACTGCATGGGGATCTGTTCATTAAAGGAAGGAAGGCTTCTCTAGCAGAAGGCTGGAATGAATGGCTTATGACCAGAGAGGAAATGATAAACACACCTGGTCTCCCTGTATGGGAAACACTTTTTTGTTTGTTTGTGATGCTTTGAGACTTTATTTTGTTTTGATTTACATTTTAAAGCATCAGCCTAAATGTAATGCCAGTCAAACACACAGTATGAACGTGTGTGGAAGGCTGGCTGAGTGAAATGTATGGGGAGTGATGTGATCAGAGTAGAGGTCAGGGTGGCTAGTGGCAGTCTGCTTTCTGGGGCGGAGAGAGAGAGAGAGAGAGAGAGAGAGAGAGAGAGAGAGAGAGAGAGAGAGAGAGAGAGAGAGAGAGAGAGAGAGAGAGAGAGAGAGAGAGAGAGAGAGAGAGAGAGAGAGAGAGAGGCGGTTTGGTGGCTTAAGTGACACAGTCACACCTGCCACCATCAGTCGGAGAACACAACACTGATTGTGATATGATTCAGTCTGATCGACCTTCACCACACTGCTATGAAAACACTGCTACGACCCCCAAACCCCAACCCAGCAGTAAGACCCATAACCAGAGATTGTCCAATACATGTCTGTGTGTGCAACATCAGTGGGATAAGCTTGATAGTCCTCTCTTGGTTTGACTGGCTAAAAATATACTGCCTGTTTAGTAAAAGGAGGTGGGATTGGGGAGGGGGGTAGGACTCGTGGCAATAGCAAGGACAATTTGATAGCCAAGGCAGCTTTTTGCATAAAATACTGATAAGTCAGGGGGTGGTTGGAGTTTGGGGGGGGGGTGTCGGGTCAAAACAAGAGCAGATGAAGACGAGTCCTTCAGAGATGAGGCTCTGTAGTGGCCCCACACGCACTGCGGAGTGTAAATAACAATCATGTCAAGATCCTCAATGGATGCTTCCGGAGGAAAAGAAAACAAACAAAAATTACAGAATAAATAAAAAAAAGAAAAATTAATAAAATATCATAGGAGCTTTTCAATTTCCAAACAAAGGGAAAAAATAATAATCCTTTCATTTTTTTTGTTTTCTTTTGTACTTTTTATAAACTATTAGCAAATCGGGAAGCGTTTTCATTTCGGCCAACCCGAGCTCAGTATCAGCAGCGAGGAGATAAAGGGGCAGGGGGAATGGGAGCTGATGCGAGGAGAGGGGTCCTCGGAGAGAGGTGGATTTTCCACAGGCATTCTCTCCAGACGCCTCTGTGTGCTAGGAGGGATGGGGAAGAGGAACTTGAGAGAGAGAGAAAGAGATGGAAATGGGGAGGGAAAGATTTTGGGGTGGGAATGGATGGGGGGGAATTGAGCACCCTCTCCGTGGAGATCAGGTGCGCATCAGGGAGGAGGGGGTATGGCAGGGTTTGAAGTAGAGTTGAGGTGGGAAAGGAGACTTTCGGGTGGTGGAACCCATCCCTCCGTGGCGTGGCACATTAGAACGTGTTTTGTCTTGTTGGTGGCACGGGGCCCGTTCCGGGTCCAGGAGATCCAGGTCCAGAGCCAGTCCATGGGGGCCCCTTCTTCTTGTCTCACCTCCTGCCCCCAGCCTGGTTACCAGAGGGGGCAGACCGGACCCACTGACCCCAGCCAACAGGGGGCCGCCGGGCCTTACGGAGCCACTAGTGCCAGCTTTGCAGCTGCTGCTGGTCGAACTCCGCTATCAGTTTCTTTATGTGGGCCAGCTTGTTGTGCAGGTACTCACAGCGATTCTTCTCCTGGCTGTAGTGCGGGTTAGTCTGGGGAGAGAGAGAGAGAGAGAGGGGAAAAAAGGGTGTTAGAAGTTAATGATGTACTGCAGAGATAGTAAATGCAAAATATGGCTGAAGTAGACATAGTAAGTGTTAAAAGTTTACCTTTTTAATTTTGCGATACTCTTCAAGTATCTGATTGTGGATAAGCTGTGGACACCAAAACAAGAGTATGTGAAATTGGGCATCCGTTTGGCAGTTAGTTACCATCGAACCAGATGGCCGTGACAACACAGAGACACAGAGAGGAGCAATGTAGAGTAGAACATAATTGCCTTTTTAACATGTGATCGTTAAACAAACAAATTTGATGATTAGTTTGATTAGAACACATTCCTGCTGCTGAAACAGCTGTTGCTACTTGGCACAGTCCATTATTAGTCCACAAAACAGTTAGGTGCCTGACTTAGAGATAGCCTTTTTAGATTTGCGCTAGTGTTGAGTTGAGTTTATGCGAGTAGTGTAATATGTGGATATGAATGATGCTGTACATATGTACCTCTCACACGTGCACACAAAATGCACACACACACACACAAAATGCAGGCATGAAAACGGGTCAGGGGTGAAAAAGGTGAGAAAGGTGCGGCGTGGCGCGGTGGCACGGAGCGGCGCGTGTGCTGCAGCGGTGCGCGCGAATGTGTGGTGTGCAGTGGCGTTTTTGGGGGATAGTGTTGAGTCATACTAGGGGGGTCTGGGGGCATGGTCTCCCATGGGAGAAAATCTAGCTAAAACCGTCTTTAAATGATGAATTTTGAGCATACTGTAGCGACCCAGGGACAGTGAACATAAGAAGAACTGTCAACCATCTTTGTTACTTCATGATTGTCATGCTGTCATGTCTGATGAGGGGTCAGATAGGCAGACAGACAGACAGACAGACAGACAGACAGACAGACAGACAGACAGACAGACAGACAGACAGACAGACAGACAGACAGACAGACAGACAGACAGACAGACAGATAGACAGATAGATAGATAGATAGATAGATAGATAGATAGATAGATAGATAGATAGATAGATAGATAGATAGATAGAAAGAATGGGTTTTGGTTCTCAGGCTTTTTTAAAAATAAATTCCCCCTTGACCTCATCAAAACCCTGCCAATGCCCCCCTTAAAAATAAAATAGACTAATGCCCCCCAATGGCAACTAAGCACCCACTCCTCTCAACACTATCCAATGTCCCCTCAACGCTTGCCTGGTTGTGATCTCGTTTGAACAGTTAATCATCATATTTCAGACAACTTGTAATACAAAAAATCTTTGACACAGTTTGGATAAACTACTGATTTTTTTGTCCATTCACCTAGTATATCTGTTTCCCTATAAAAAAAATAATAGGAAAGCTCCAACTTTGACCGTGAAAAAAAACTGTTTGTCCGTGTTCCACTAGATTTTTAATATGTAATTTAGATGTAGGCTACCAAGGGATTACAAAAAACTTGGCATGATTCCTAAAACAATTTGTCCCGTGTCAAACGATTGACTAAGTTAGGCTTCGCTCTTTCTCCCTCTCCCTCTCCCTCTCCCTCTCTCTCGTGCGTGCTATAAGAAGCCGCAGCATTCGAAGCAGGTTGGATGCCACGCGTAGATATGCGCTTCTTTCCCGGCCGTAGCGCATACTATTTCGCCATTCCGTAGCGCACAGACCCGTTAAAATAGCCGTCAGGAAAACGTGCCGTAAGCCTACCCAAGCTTTCATTAAGGGAGCTCTTTTGAGAATAAATACTTTTTCACGTGGGCAGGGCAAATGCGGTTTCAAATTATTAGGAAAACAACTTAACTTCTGTGGCTAACTACATCCACTCCCTTCTCATCGAAATGCTTGCGTCTTGATGTTCTCATAACAAGAATCATGATCTCAAATAGCTACCTCTCTGGGAAACGTGTAGACTATCTGTGACAGATCGTTTGGACATTTTCTTATAATCAGAGATGTTCTAGAACTAAAAAGAAAGATATTTGATACAACCACGCCAGCCCCGCAGACCAAAGCTTCACCTGTTTAAAACGCTTTCAAAGAGAAGTATGAAGGGCGGGACTTAGATTGAGCTCGTTCACGTTATTGGCTGTGCCGACAGCAACAAATGCTGTGATTGGTCAAACGTCATTTTCAGTTGTGGAAGGTTTTCTGCGGTAGAGCGCTACACAATGATAGGCCTACAGTATCATGGTGCAACACTTTTCTCCTCGCTCGACACCCCCCCCCCCTAAAATTTTCTCCTCGGATCTACACGATTCACAGAAATGACCCATTTTGATTTCAAAACGGCGAAATTCGCAGAAAGGTGAGGGATTTTCATGCCTGAAAATGGATATGTATGGTCTGTGTAGGTGTATTCATTATGTTTACCTCGTGTTTGTCTGGGTCCTGCTGCAGATGTTTGTGTGTGTGTGTGTGTGTGCGTGTGCGTGTGTACCTTGTATTTGTCTGTGCCCTGCTGCAGCTGTTTCAGCTCTGCGTCCAGCACGGTGAACTGGCGTGTGATGCCTTCTATGCGAGCGTGCAGCCCTCGATATTCACTGTACTCCGAGTTAAAGTCATTCTTGTAGCTCTGTCGCTGCTCCGTGGAGCCAATCACAGTGTACTTCCTGTCACACACACACACACACCAAAAATAGGTCAAGAGGATGAGACTGTGTCGAAAATCAAAAGTGACACTCAAAAAGAAAAATGAAGTGTTAATGAAATAAAGTCTTACAATAAATAGTCTGCCACGTCCGGTGGCGTAGAGGTACTGGAGATGTCACACGTGCCATTGAGATCTGAGGACAGTAGAGGGTTGACATTATTACTGTTGACATATTACCAGAGATGTGGACTCGAGTCATATGACTTGGACTTGAGTCAGACAGCCACAAGATTGATGACTTCAGACACTCGTCAAAACTAAGAACGACATGACATTCACAAGACCTTGTAAATGTGGGAGGAGTTTGTTGGCAAGGCCTACTTCACTATTAAATCCTAAAGAGTGTGAGTGTGAGTGTGTGCGCGTGTGAGGTGCACCTGTGCTCTTGTGAGGACCAGTGCTGGTCTTCGTGGGTTCCGGACTGGAGGAGGAAATCTGAAGGATTTCACAGGCCTTCCTCTGGTCAGCCGCGCGTTCCTCTCCCGCCCGCCTCTCCTTTCGCCCCTCCCTCCCCTCCCTGTCCCCCCTCTCTCTCTCCCTCTCCCCTCGGTCTCTGTCCTTCTCCCGGTCCCTGTCCCCCCTCTCCCGGTCCTTGTTCTTGTCCTTGTCCTTGTGCTTCTTGGACTTCTTCTTGGGTTTCCCGTGTGGCAAGGGTGCGGGGGATGGAGAGGGGGGTTTGCTGAGGGAACGTGTGGGGTCGGGTGATGGGGCTGGGGAGAGACTGTGAGGGGCAGGAGCAGGCTGCTGTAGGGCAGAGGGAGCCTGGGGGTGGCTGTGGAGGTGATGGTGGGGAGGCTGGTGCTGGTGGTGTTGTTGTTGGTGAAGGGATGCGGGCGGCTGGGCCAGGCGTTCCGCCACGGCTGCTTCGCGACCCTCTCCCTCGCGGCCATTGTGGCTGGAGTCATTGCTGATGTCGGAGAGGGGGTCGAAGGGGCGCGGCAGGTCCAGCAGCGGGGGAGGGGGCTGGGAGGATGCGGACGTCGTAGTCTCGCTCAATAATAATGATGATGATGATGATGATGATGATGAAGAGGACGATGAAGTGAGGTGGGAGGGTACCGATGATGATGATGCGGCCTCCTTGCCATTGGCAGAGCTCAGCTTGCCATTGATGGGTGTGGCCGTCTTGCTGACCAGGTGCGATATCCGCGGCTTCTTATTGGCCAACGGGTCGATGAACTCTACAGCTGGCCGCTTCTGTAGCACAAAAGAGACAGATAAAGATGTTATACAACAGTATGTTATATAGCAGATGATGCATGTTTATTTAGTGAAATTAGTGTAGTGGGTAGGTAGCCTGTTTATCATCGATTTTCATATCTCTTTGAGACTTGGTCTGACCAAGTGCATAACGATTAACATTTCGCAAACAGAATGGTTGACCAGCCTCCCTTGGTTTGCTCCTGTTTTTTCGTGTCCCGGCAAACTGGGAGGAGTTCCTGATTTTTATGGAGCTGAGAAACTATATTTGTATTGCTCCTGGCCTGACGAAAAGCAACGCTGAAGGTGTTGCATCACTAGGAGGGCACGGCCGGGCTAGTGTGTAGGTGCATACAGTGTGTATAAGGACTGGGGTCTGTGTGTATGTGGTGTCCTGACCTGAGATGGGGAACTGCTGGCTGCTGGTTCTTTGGGTGGACTCACTGGCGCCTCGCTGGGGGTCGGGGTCCTGCTGGGAGCCTTGCACAGTTTCCTGCAACACACACACAAACACAACTTTAAAAACGTAACACAAAACGGCACACTGACGACCATCAACACTTATACACTGAAGTATGTTTATTCTGTGTGCGGTAAAGCACACGCCGGGACGCGCATACACACACACCTTTACAGAAAGCACAAACAAGACAAAGTAACACACTGACACTGAAGCGTGGTGAAGTGTGGATGAGTGTGGAGTTGGCTGGCATTTAGAATAGAACAGAATGATCCTCCTTCATCTCTGCTGCCTGTGGGCCTGAATGAATCAGTGGGTGTGGAGTGTGGCATGGAGTGGAGTGAGTGGACAACATGGCAGAAGGCTCCACACGTACCCACACGCACACTCGTGTACACACTTCCGTACACACTTGCTGCCGATACGGCTCCAACTCACCACAATCTCCCTTGCCCACACTTGTCATTTAGTTTCGATTTACTCTCTTGTGCAAAGACACCCTTACAAGTTCAGACTCTCACATGCTACCGACATTACATCTCTGTCTCTTCCTGACATTTCCAATCTCCAAGAACACCATAGTCCAAAGCTGTTCTCCCTCACTCACTCACACTCACACAGGGACACACTCACACACAAGCTGTGGTGAGGGCCCACACACAGCTGCCTCATCAGTCATGGGCAATGACACACCAGCCACAGACGGCCCACTGCTGCAGGGCTGGAGGTGGGAGAGGAGGTGGGTGCGACACATAATGGCAAAGCAACAACAGAGCCTGGCTGCCTGAGGGGGGTAGTGGAGGTGGGTGCTGCTGGAGCCTGCAGCCTTTCTTCTGGACCAGGGATTCTTAACCATAAGGTCGCGGACCAAAGTTGGGCCGCGCTCACAACCTCCTGGGCCGCAGACAACTTCCAATTTCGCACCAGTGGGCCGCGATGGGCCGTGGGACCGATAGTTATCAAATACTAGTGTGCGTCTTTTTCCTCAAACGCAACACTGTCATAACGCAATGACCACACCCCGCTGTTTGTTGTTGTTTGTTGGAGGGCGATTCATTACGAACAAGAAGTAACACAGCCTGTGATTGTAACACACTTTGCAGTGGGCTAGTTATTAGCTAGGTCTACTAGTGTTCGGAAAAAGATAAATTACCAACCGGTTCCGGTTCCCAGCTGATTTGGCGACGTCTTGTCCTAAAATCCTCACGTTTTAGTGGTTAGCGTTCAACGGTCAGGCTACTCAAAATAATTCTAGTTACTGAATCTTTATCCCTTATCCTTTTCCAAGTGTCCCCATCATGACAGTCCTTTTACGAATTTTGCTTGATAGCCTACTGGAAAGTTTTCCGTCAGGATGTGGAACTTCTGTTCTTCCCGGGTTGCGTTACACTTGTATAGAAAAGCATCTTGAATTTATGACCAGCAGATTCATTACAAAGCGCAAGTCAAGAGCTGTCACGCAAACTTTGAGCTGTCAGAGAGGCATTCAAATATGTGAATGACAGTCTTGATAAACTGTGAGTAGATTTGATGAGTGAGATTAAATTAGATTAACATTAACAGTAATTAATATAGGGCTATCCCTTGAGGGAAAAAAAGCCTATATTGTATTATCATTATATTGTATTATATGATGTAATATAATGTAATATGTTATACTATATAATGCAATATAATATAATAATATATAGGCCTACATGGGTACTATGGGCCCCGGGTCACTGTGCACTGGAAAAAATGGGCCTCGACGTCAAAAAGGTTAAGAATCCCTGTTCTGGACTACTAGACCATCCCCAGACACCAGTCACAGCAGGGGGCATGTGGCTGTGTCTACGCACCGCCACCTGCAGGGGCAAGCAGGACTACCCACCGTCAGTAATGCTCCGTTTGTCCATCACAAAAAAAAAGATCAGGGGCAAGCCAAAAAATGGGAGTGATGAGGGACGAGCTGTGACCCACTCCACTCCAGGGACATACAGGCCGGAGGACTCCCACCCTGATAAATACAGCTACTTCACAATAAAAACTTTCCTCCCAGCAATTCTGCCTCCCCCAACCTGAGTCAAATGCACAAACCCACACATGACATTATGGTCACACCTGCGAGCAACAGGCTGCCCACTGCAGAGGTGGGAGCAGGAGCTTGCTGCTATGCCTTCAGGGCTAAAATGGTGTGGGCAGCAGCACACAGAGGTACCTGGCCATTTGAGCGGTGCAAAGCGCTTGGAAATCAATACACTGCAGCATGAAAATGAGAAGGCGTTCTGTTCGGACAAAGGTCTGTCTAATGAAAAGCATGGAGACCAACCCTCCTATGCGTGAATCATATTCTACAGGTCTGCTGGTTGAGAACTCGCTCAGGAAAACGTCCGTGACTGCACTGGCAGTACTTGGTCAGTAGAGGGCAGCAACAGAAAACTGTGGTTACTTGAGCACTTATGTATTGATGCTGCATATTCAAGTATTGAGGTGTGTGTGTGTGTGTGTGTGTGTGTGTGTGTGTGTGTGTGTGTGTGTGTGTGTGTGTGTGTGTGTGTGTGTGTGTGTGTGTGTGTGTGTGTGTGTGTGTGAGTGAGTGAGTGAGTGAGTGAGTGAGTGAGTGAGTGAGTGAGTGAGTGAGTGAGTGAGTGAGTGAGTGAGTGAGTGCAGCACACATACGTGTGTCTGTGTGAGCGAGAGTGTGTGTAATGCAATTTTTTTTGCCTTTCTGTATGAAAGGGTGTGTAATGCCTGAAGTGAAGTGCAAAAAGTCAAACAAGCCAAGCTCTTCACAGGTTGAGAGTGTGTAATAGAGACAACAGTGTCTGTGGACCTCAAGCGTGTGTTTGTGACAGAGTATGTGAGTGAGAGTGCAGGAGAGGGGGAACATTTGTGTCTATGTGTCAAGAGAATTCCAGTGTGCACGTGTGTGTGTGTGTGTATGCACGTGCGCTTGTGTTGTGTTTGCGTGAGAGTTTACGTGTGTGTGCGCTTGTGTGTGCGCGTGTCTGTATGTATGAGCTGTAGGTCCAACCCCAACATGGCGACTGAGCAGCGGAGAGGAGAGGAAAGGAGAGCAGAGGGCCTGAGTCCAAGTGCTGGCCAGCTGCCACCTTCTCACATGGATCAGCATGTTCGGGGACAGTCTGCTATTACCAATGTCCCCTGCTGTCTCCTGCCCTGCCCCAGCCCTGGCCTGCCTCTTCTCTGCTTATACCAATATGCACCATGGAACAGCACAGCACAGCACAGCTCCACTAACATAAACTCAAACAGTCCTTTACAGTTCTGTGATGCCCTGGTGGTGAATTCTCTCGTATCCAGCACAGTGAAACAGCTCAGCTAGTAGTCTGGTCAGCAGAATCTCTGGCCCTCTCAGCACAGTCACAGAGGCCAGTGCATGCAATACCCGGCGCAGAAAAACAGGCAGCAGCCCCGGGCTCACAATCTCTCACTCACATCCAGGACAGGCAGCCAGCTACCAGTCCGTTTGCCATTAGGCCCAAGGCTTCATGTACAAACAAAGCGCATAAACCAGACAAAAAACACACACATACGTAAGTGACCACATTTAATTTGCCTGGTTTTTCGACTAGACCGATTGGCAGGGTGTTGTCCGTGAAAAAAGGCAGCTCATTCAGGAAAACCTAGACTAGACTAGAGAGACTAGACTGTGGGAAAATATTTTGCAAGAGTGGCGTCCAGGCTAGACTGCTGGCCCAGCGTGGTGTGGTGTGGTGTGTGGTGTGGATTTACCCAGCGCAGTGTCCCACTGCTCCGCTGGACGCTATATTTAGTCACTGCTCTGTGCCATGCTACACACTGCTCCAGTCCGTGCTCATGAGAAACTAGACTTCTCCCGGCGACAAGAGCAGAGAGAGAGAGAGTGTGTCCACAGGCGGACAGGAGACTCGGTCGTCAGCAACTCTCGAGTGGGCGGTTCAGGGAGAGGCCGGCTGAGAAGAGGTCATAGCACCTCACATGCACACACACCACGCATGCACACACACACACACACACACACACACACACACTCCAGCTACAAGGTAGCAGACAAGTGAGCACATGCTGCCACCACGGTCAGCAGTATTGAACTCGAACGCAGTCCGCCCTGATTCTGCAGTGTAGTGCAGCAAAGCGCCACTGCCCCAACTCCACAGACGAACCGCATCCACTCAAGTACAAGCCAAAGACCAGGCAGACTCCATCCAGCTCTATCCAACAAGCCAAACAACACTAATCAAGCTCCAGCCGAGTCGGCCCTAGACCACATTCACCCACGGCTGCTCTAAACACGCCAAACCGGAACACGAAGACAGGCCAGTTCCAGCCTACACTCTTACCACTCGTCACCACCTCAGCAATGAGGGAAAATGTGAAGCGTATGGTGCGGCAACAGGGAGAAGGCTATTCTGGAAGACTAAACAAAGGCCGTCTACCACCTACGAGCAAACAGTGACACACGGGCCCTGTAAGACCTCAAATTAACAGAGTCTGAGGGGACATTGGTGAACGGACAGTAGCGGCCTCGACTTAACACAAACATTCCCAGAGAAGAGAAAGTACATTACAAGCACTGCTAAAATACCAGCAAACACATTCCCAGTGAAAAGAGACTACAGGCCTTGGCTTAACACCAAACATACTGCCAGTGACGCCCCATATAAACTGGGTCTGAAGGGACTGAACGAGCATGCCCAATGGTCTTCCTTTGCCATAACGGTCTTCCAGAGGGACCTTCAAGGCGACCCTGCCCAATTATTACAAAGCTAAAAAAGAATCAACGATCGGGACATTTTTCACATTTCGAGGAGTTTCCCACTTCAGTACAGGAAGCCCCTATGAATGTCCTGAAGGCTTAAGACCTGCTGAGGCTGGGTGGTGGGAATGCAGGGGGGAGGAGAGCGGATGATGGTAGAAAAGAAGGCCACAGAGGAGAGAGGAGTGGACATTGCACTCTTTGCAATATTGAAGTTTTATTGGGTGGATTTTCAGAATTACACCACTCACAATAAGTACTCCTTGTAAGTTTTGACACTTAAGTAGCTAACACAAAATACCAAAAAGGGTGAAAGGGGATCTTACTGACCGTACAAGGATTCTCTTGAGTATCTGCTGGTCCACCTCCGCGTAGCCAGGCCAATCCTTCTGGATCTCCTTGAAGAGGCAGTCCTTCAGCGTGAAGGTGTTGTCTTTCCCATTCAGGTTGGCCACCTGTGCAGACAAAGTCAGTGTGGTTTAATATCCAATTTAATATCATGAACATCACATGTGCACAAATAGGAACACAGAAAGCAGGGCAGAAACAAAACGAAAACAAAAGCAACAAAACAGTTAACTACTAATCCTTCAGATTAACACATAACCCTGGAATTTAAATCCAATTGATATTCTACTTGGCAAAAAGGAGAAAAATATGTCCGGCACAGAATATAGTACGAGTGTTCAAGTGTGCTTTCTGGGTGGTTCATATATGCACCATCACAATTCAACTTCACACGTGTACTTTGGCTCCTCAATGACACGTGTCATGAAATGTAAACCTGACCTCATTGTGATATGGGACACATTACAGATCTTACGACTGCAGTCAAGTCATAGTACAGAATGTCCACACAGCATATATACTACACGCACTGCACGTCCACCTCAGCAACACCCACAAACATGGAAATCTTTAGTCTTTGTGCTGAGTGCCAAGCACCACGGATGTGTTACCAGGTGGAACGGACTAGAAAGGTGGTAGGGCAGGTCAAGGTGGACTCGTATGACAGAATGGCATTGCATTGTGTATGGTGTGGCATGGCATGGTGACATGTTTGGTATTGGGGCATGGCGTGATGGCGTGATGGCATGGTGGCCACTGCAGTGACTCAGCGGGGGGACACGCCACACACTTCAACCATCTCAATCCCTCTCCGTCGCTCCCTCTCTCTGTCTCTCTCTCCACACACCCGCTCTCTCTCCCTCTCTCTCTCCCTCAAGGCAACAATGGCTGCGTGAGTGGAGAGGAATCTGCTGTGCTGCAGAATTCACTGCAGTGTGTGTCTGTGTGTGTGTGCACGTAGGACGACACCCAGGGAGTGCCGAAAATATGTGACGCCCAAAAATAGCTGCCAGACACCGGCGAGGAGCCACCCTAAGGATTTCTGCGAGTAAGAGAGCGCTCTTAAAAACGGCCTCTGTACGCATCCGGAGATGATTCTCTCCTTAAAACACAAAAGAAAACAAAAACAGAGTACGTACCTCCAAAGCCCAGTGGTAGACTGTACAGCTTACGAGGTGTATGTGTGTGTGTTATGAGAAAGTGTGTCAGGCACGCAGTCCGCTCCCTTCCCGTATTAGCGGCTGGCAAATCCAGCTAAATCCTGCCCAATTTGCACAGGGTTTTAGCCAAACGCTACCTCTAAGCACCCCCAGCTCTACAGCTTGCTCACTGATCTGGACTCCACACATTTTTCTACTGGATTTGCCTTCATACGGTTTCTCCTCCTTTGCTTTTCTGCGACATGTTTGTTTACATGCCTCCTATGTATGTGTGCATGGAGGTGTATGCGTGTGCACGGTCAGGGCTCTACGCTTAGCCTTTTCATTAGGAGCACCTGTGCCCCCAAGTGAAAAAATTTAGGGGCACAGATACAAATTTAGGAGCACAGTGAGTTTTTGTGACGCAGCTTCATTATTAACACACAGACACAGAGAATATACTCTCTCCACAGGGGTAGGCCTAAAATTAAAATCACTTCGGGCCACTTTTCCAAATTCCTCCCAGTAAAAGGACTAAACAAAATATATAAATCTATATTCACATTCATTTCTATACGCTTCTCTATGGGGTGTATTTAGTTTAAGAGCAAAATACGATTGAAAGGGTTGAAATATCTACTCGCACACGTGCGCCCTTTCTATTATTTCGTTCGCACAATCATTTATTTTAGGGGCATATACGAGCAAAATGCTCGCACTGTAGAGCCCTGTGCACGGTATGTGTATACTTCCACAGATGTGTGTGTTGAGTGTATTGGAGTAAGAGTTATGACTGTGTGTGTGTTCCTTTATCTGCAGGAGGCCGTCCAGAGCATCTTTGTGCTGCGGCATAAGACCGTCCTACTGAAGGTGTGTGTGTGTGTGTGTGTGTGTGTGAATAAAAATAGTATTACTATTATTACTTCATTTGTTGCAGGAGGCAGAGCATCCTTGTCCTACGTCGACATGAGGCCTTCCTGGAGGTAGGTGTGTGTGTGTGTGTCTGTGTATACATGCGTGCGTGTGCTTCCTCACCTGTTGTAGGAGGCCGTCCAGAGCGTCCTTGTCCTGCGGCGTGAGGCCGTCTTTCTGCAGGCGCAGGATGAGCTCTGGCTTGCGGTAGGGCTTGAGGGCCAGCAGGTGAGTGAGGCGCTCCCTGAGGGGCCTCAGCTGGGTGCCACCACCCCCACCCTTACGAGGGGCGCCCGACGAGATGATCACCGGCCGAGACGTCCGCCGCGACGGGGCAATGTCCGTCAGGCCCGGGGCTGGCCCACGCCGTTGCACGCGCTTACCTACCGAGAGAAACAGAGGATAAACACATCAACAGGGCTCTAAATTATCTTCAAAACGGCTAGTAGATGTTAATCTTACTAGCCAAACACACACTCACTAATGGGTCAAAGTGGTAACTCAAAGTAGTGAGTTGGTATTATCTTACAGCCCAACAAAATTGACACCAGCAAACTGGCCAAATGATGGTGAAATTTCAGAGCCCTCCACATCAATAGACACAGACACAACTTGCGGAAACAAAGAGAGGACATGAAGAGTTTCATTGCAACATGGTGTAAGCCATTTTTAAAAAGAAACTTTGGTAACACTTTATTTTAGGGATACCTAAAGGGTCCCACGTGTCCACAGGGTGCCCCAGCGAAAAGCACATTGCCTGGGCTTGAAGAGCCACAACACCTCGCACAATAGCTCCAGCTATGATGACCGCCACAGCCAGGACTGGGTATTCGAGGACCATCAGCCCGAAATTGTGTGCTATAGATCGGCCTTGTGATGTGACTGGTCTCGGTAGGACGCAAGACATCCACATTTTTGCTGTTTTTACGTGTTTTCAGTGGATCCTTTGTCCTGGACTTTTAATAAGACTTGAGGCAAGGTTTTTTTCCTGTTTCATCGGGAGAACTGCTTTCAGAGTGACATTTATTTGTATTAACATTCAGTTTCTCCTTGTTTTTTCTTCAAGAAATGTTGTGCTTTATTCCAAGTAGATTTGTAACAAAACATAAGGGTCTTTTGACTATATAGTGACAAACTCCAGAGTCGTAGCTTTCAAACAAGAGCACGGGTGTTAGTGTAGCACAAACAGGGATATGACTGCAACCCCTGGCGTAAAAGAAGCCAAAAATGTATAAAATGTGTGTGACTGTTAAGTGGTTAATACAGTTAAAATCGTTGGCCAGGGTTTATAAAGGTGGTCAAGTGTCTTATTTTTCATGTTAAGCGTTGTCTTGCTTCAAGACAAGTTAAAAGAGCTACACGGATCCATTGACTTTCACTAGCTTAGCGACATGCTCCCTCTTTTAACTCGTCTTAAAGCAAGACAAAGGCTTACATGAAAAATACACTTTACCACCTTTATAAACCCTGGCCAACGATTTTAACTGTATTCAGCTCCAAAATAGTGGCATTCCCCTTTAATGCCTGCATAATAGGGCTGTAACAATACTGTATCGAACCGAGAAATCGTGATACACAGGGTCACGATACTGTATCGTGATACAAGGAGGCAGTATCGTGATGAGCCCTTTCAATGCTTTTTTACCCATTAGTCCAGAAAACAACTTTATGATTTGATGCGATAGTGTTTCCAAACTTCAGTGGAGATACATTTCAGAAATCGTGGGCTGTATCGAACCGTAGGTCGAAAATCTGAAACGAACCAAATCGTGAGTTGAGTGCATCGTTACAGCCCTACTGCATAAGTAACTTGTAAGGCAGGGGTCCCCAAACTTTTTTCCTCTGGGGGCCACATTATCGTTCCTGACTGTGATCAGGGGCCAGGATCAATCATGTGTGCTGTGTACTAGGCCACTGCCTGTTATAGCCATAAGTTATAGCACAAAATAGTTCATCATTACAAGTGATTTGCAAAAGAACTGAGTACTTCTCATGTTTATCAATTTGAAATACCACAGGTATTCCTTTTAATTTCTAATAGCCATGTAAAAATAGCAAAGAAAGGTTAGAAAAATATGGTGATTGACAGTTTGAGTGATACAATAGAAATGGTAGGCCTGTTTATATTACAGTAAGATGAGAAACTATCAAGACAAGAAACTGATTCACACTAGGTTAGTGAAAATTAAACTGTAGGAAGGCCTGTTTATTAAATATATATATATATATATTGAAAAAGTATATTTTATCATTATTTGTTTTGTGTGAGGATTGCTTCTTTGGGCCAGTTCAAATGGTGAGGTGCAGAGAGGTGGAGGGCCGGTCAAAGGGGCATAGCGGGCCGCATCCGGCCCCCGGGCCTTAGTTTGGGGACCCGTGGTGTAAGGCATGTACTAAGCAAACGCTAAGGCCTACTAGGTCCTTACTATGGTTAAATTGGTAATAAATCCCTTATTGTGCATGAACAAGACATTTACGAATACATGCCTAACAATGTTTGATTTTGCTTTGTACATGCCTTACAAGTTACTTATACAGGCACATTGTATGTATTAGTGCTAATAGATGTATCCCTAAAATAAAGTGTAACGAAACAAACAAACACAAACACAACTTACACACCCAGACAGACAGACACGCACACACACACGCACACACAAGAGAGATGCAGACACAAACAAACACACACGGGCAGATACATAAACACCTGTTATTACAATGTAGTGACAACAACACTCACGCACTCAATTATTAAATAGCAATTTTGCCGCCTGGCCACCCGTATGCAAGCCAGACAGCCAGTCAGGAAGCGCACTTGTAGCAGACACTGGTGTTAAGTGACCAGCACAGTAGGAGACTGCAGACGCACGCACACCAGCTATGATTAACTCCAAACAACACATTATTATGCCACACTGCAAATAAATACACAAAACAGGCAGAGAGCCAGCTAACATACGAATGTGTAAACAGATACTGAAGCCATGCCTAATAGCATATTATGCACTGAACGCTATCAAGGGCTGCCTTCTCAAAGCTCTTTTTCATAACTCTGTTTTTTATGCTGCTATGAATGGAATGACTGACATTTACTGCCTAGTCCTGATATGATATGAGTGTGTGCGTGTGCGTGTGCGCGCAGTGCAGTGCAGTGCAGTGCAGTGCAGTGCAGTGCAGTGCAGTGCAGTGCAGTGCAGTGCAGTAAGTGAGTGATTTGTGTGCAGTGCCGTGAGTGAGCTTTTTAAAGAGTGAAACCAGAGCAGGTCATGTGAGAGCCGGCCATGTGATGTGACAGGTGGTCATGTGACCAGAGAGACATGTGACTGCACTGGACTGACCCTCCTTAAGCTGCCGCCCCCTCCTCCTCGCTCCTTCTCTGGCTGTTCCAGGCTGTGTGTATGTGTGTGTGTGTGTGTGTGTGTGTGTGTGTGTGTGTGTGTGTGTGTGTGTGTGTGTGTGTGTGTGTGTGTGTGTGTGTGTGTGTTGTTGTTAATCAGGGCCAAATTTAGTGTATGCGTGTTTTTGAGTGTGTGTGTGTGTGTGTGTGTGTTTGTGTGTGTTTGTGTGTGTTTGTGTGTGTTTGTGTGTGTTTGTGTATGTGTCTGCATGTGTTGTGTGCAGATATGAGTTTGTCTCCGTGTGTGGGTGTTTGTGTGTTTAATTCAGTGTGTAGCTCAACTGACCCCTCAAGATCGCAACTTTTTGATCAGGCCAAATGCAGGCTGCTGACTGGTGCACTACTGACCCACCCAGCCTTTAGCAACGCATGCCAACAACCCATACAGACATCCACTACCATCACACACACAGACCCACTACCAACACACACACAGACACACTACCATCACACACACAGACCCACTACCATCACACACACAGACCCACTACCATCACACACACAGACCCACTACCAACACACACACAGACCCACTACCAACACACACACAGACCCACTACCAACAAACACACAGACCCACTACCAACACACACAGACACACACACTACAGCCACCCACCCCCCACCCCACCCCACACACACACACAAACACCCTGTGCCCACATCAACTCATACCAAAAGACACACCTCCACTCAAATTGAGCAAATTAATCTCTCACACATGCACAGACGCATGCACGACTGCTTTAAGGTCATCAAGAGGAAAATGAAGATTCAGAGAGGGCAAGTGAGGGACATGTAGAGCTCAGGCAAGTGTCTGGGGCCTCACAATGTAGAGTTCACAGACTGGCACAGCACTGAATAATCCAAATGTGCTACACCACTGACTTGAGCTTCCGCATGAGCTTGAACACCTGCCAACATGGTGCTTAGTATGCTGCACCCTTTCAGACATCAGACATCATCAAAACCAGCAAGAGCATTCCCTAAACTAGTAACACCAGCGCGAAGGAACCAGCGTTGGGACTGCCCAATGGCCGGACGGGTACAACTAGTGCCCACTTCACTGCCAGGCAGCTACATAAGAGACAGGCCTGTGCCTTTGCCAATCTTACCAGAGGTAACAGCACTGGCTCTGTCCTTGGCTGCTAGTCCTTCAGCAAACACTCCATGCCAGCCATGCCAATTACACCAGAGCAATTACACCCCAACAGGAATAGAGCAGAGTGTGCCCTTCCTTGATTAAGCAGGAAGCTTAGTGTGTTTACATTATCTGTTTGCTAAAAACATCAACAAACAACTCTTGACCACTGAGCTGTGCCTCTGGTACTGGGTGCTCCACTATCCGAACAAGGCAGTGTCTCTTCCCCTGATTAAGCAGCAAGCTTCAGGGGTTTTCATTTATTTATCTCTATGCTAAAGACATCAGACAACCAAGACTGAACTGTGGTCAGTAGTGTCTCCAAGCACCTGTACACCTGTCCAAAATGTTCACCACGTAGCGCATTTCATATGGTGTTTTCCCCCTACATAGTACAGATGTTGGGAACAAGCGTGTGTTACATCCAGAGCAAATACAGAGCGAATATAACTTCAACGACCTCGGCTACTTGGCAGCTTAGGTCGTTTCTGGTTTGCACGCAGCTTTATTCACCATCCAGTGCACTTCATACCGTGTTTTGTCCCCCACATAGTACAGATATTGGGAACAAGTGGGTGTCTTGGATTCAGGCCCTAAATTCCATGCAGATACAACATGGTGCACCACACAATCCCCGTTAAAGACAGAACAGAGGCTATTCTACCCCACTGACTCCAGAAGAGAGGCTATTCTCCCCAATCACTAAATTATTCAGTGTGGCTGCGAGTCTTTAGTGGATACTGAGCTGCCCCTACTGCAGGACAAGCTGCATAGGGTGGCAGCGAGCATATACAGCTCCAGGCCTTTTTATTAGAATACCATGAAAAAGTTGATTTATTTCCATAATTCCATCAATAATGTTAAACTGTCATGGATTGTAGATTCATGGCCCAGTTTTTTAACTATTCCAATCATTATTTTTTTTTCTTTTTATATACGTTGGCCTTCCAGCTCAAAAAACCCATGAATTGGGGAATTCGCATTATTATAATATTGTTATAAAATCACATTTTTCTTCATCAAAATTCGGGTCACATTATATCAGTTGAAATTTGGTACTTTCTACATAACATGCAATGGTCAATACTTGGTTAGGACATTCTCTGTCTTCATAATGGCCATGATGCGTTTAACATTGAAGTCAATGGAAAAACAGTGCATGGCAGTTATGGAAGCCCATATATCCTTGATGCTTTGCTGTCAGCTGTTCTTGTTTGTTGACCTGGTACCCCACACTTCACTCTTCAATATACCCTGTAGATTTCCATGCCACGTTTTGGCGCTAACTCACCAGTTTAATTCTAAATAACCAGAAATGAATCCCCATTGAAAATGAATGGGGTTTAATTTCTGTTGAGTTAGAATTAAACTGGTGAGTTAACACCAAAACGTGGCATGGAAATCTTCGGGTATATTGAAGAGGGAAGTGTGGGACACCAGGTCAGCTATACAAAAACAGCTGACGGCAAAGCATCAAGGATATCTGGCCTTCCATTACTCCCATGCACTGTTTCTGCCATTGACTTCAATGTTAAACGCATCATGGCCGTTATTATTAATAATATTAAGACAGAGAGAGTCCTAACCAAGTATTGAACATTGCATGTTGTGTAGAAAGTACCAAAGTTCAACTGATTTGATGTGCACTGATGTGAAACAAATTTTGATGAAGAAAATTGTGATTTTATTACAATATTCTAATGATGTGAATTCCCCAATTCATGTTTTTTTGAGCTGGAAGACCAAAATGTGTAAAAATAAACAATTTAATGATTGGAATAGTTAAAAAACTGGGCCATGAATCTACAATCCATGACAGTTTAACATTATTGATGGAATTATGGAAATAAATCAACTTTTTCATGGTATTCTAATAAAAAGGCCTGGAGCTGTACACCACATACACTGCAGCAGCGCACATACACAACACAGCTGCTGGCACTCGTCCGGACACTGCAGCTGGCACTACTTGCAGTAGCCTGGACCCACCCGTACTGCCAGTCATACCGGTCACACTACATTAACATTCATGTGAAAGTCCATCTAGTCAAATTGTCTAATCACAGGTCTTTCTAATCAGGAAAAAAGCAGAAACCATTAAAAAAAAAAAAAAAAAAACGAACACTGCAGATGTGTCAACAGAAACAGTGATCCAATCAGCTGCATCTCTTTCTAGTAGACGCCAGTTGATCCTGCCTTTGGAAACACGACCAAGCTCATGGCTAGGCCTGGGTATTGATTGACAATTTCCGGTTCCGGTTCCATTTCCGGTTCCTTCGTTTCGGTTCCGGTACCAGAACGGTTCCATTTTCGGTTCCTAGAAACCCTGAATTAAACCTGCAGTTACCCAAAGTGGCCAGTAGATGGCGTAACGGGTCTGTAAATCACGAGTTTCCCTGCCTGCCACAAGGCGGCGCTCATCGTGACTTAAGCAATGGCGGGTTAAAGGCATTTAATTCTATACAGCATTCATGATTAATTGCATGCTGCAAGTTGTCCTCTCGGCATGGCTTGGCAAGTATAATAAACAGTTTTGATACTGATAAATGTTCTCATGTCTGATTAAAATTGTTCTGCTGTACGGTGCAACTTCACTTCTGTTACCAATCCTATGTCAAGCGTGCCTGACATGGTGTTTTAATGTAGCCTACGCTACCCAGTCTGTCGACAGCTTACCAAAACAGAGACCCAAGATTGCCACTTTCTAGTGGTAAAAACAACCTGTCCTTCTCCTACAGACATGTGTTAGGGCTTGTTCGAAAGCTGCGAATCTTAGCTTTTTACAGGTTTTTACGGCACGTTTTTATGTTCTTTCAATCAAAAGTTATTGAACTGTAAGCGGCCGCTGTTTCAAGTGAAAAAAAAAGCGCTTTCCAACTTTTTTTTTTTTTTTTATCTCGTCATTTTTTTCCGAACAGCCAGCGATCTCCTTAACGTAGACCTATAGACATGTGTTAGGGCTTGTTCGAAAGCTGAGATTCTTAGCTTTTTACAGTTTTTTACGGCACGTTTTTATGTTCTTTCAATCAAAAGTTATTGAACTGTAAGCGGCCGCTGTTGCAAGTGAAAAAATAGCGCTTTCCAACCATTTTTTTTATCTCGTCATTTTTTTCCTAACAGCCAGCGATCTCCTTAACCTAGACCTACAGACATGTGTTAGGGCTTGTTCGAAAGCTGAGATTCTTAGCTTTTTACAGTTTTTTACGGAACGTTTTTATGTTCTTTCAATCAAAAGTTATTGAACTGTAAGCGGCCGCTGTTGCAAGTGAAAAAAATAGCGCTTTCCAACCATTTTTTTTATCTCGTCATTTTTTTCCTAACAGCCAGCGATCTCCTTAACCTAGACCTACAGACATGTGTTAGGGCTTGTTCGAAAGCTGAGATTCTTAGCTTTTTACAGTTTTTTTACGGAACATTTTTATGTTCTTTCAATCCACAGTTATTTAACCTTAAGCGGCCGCTACTTCAAGTAGGCCTAAACAATGGCGTTATTCTCCAGCCGGATAGAGAGGAAATCTTTTTTGTCGCTGTGTTCTTTGTTCCCTCGAATTAAACCGACGGTCTAAATAGGCTACATTTGTAGGCTACGTCCCCAACACAAGACCAGTTATTTCTAAGTTAGCTCTTTTCATGGAAAAACATGTTTCCAAGGAGTCAGAGACATCTTCCTGAAGAGTCGAGGTCATGGTTGAGGTTGACGGTATTACAGCAGGCATAGTTGAGGTTGATGGTGTTGCCGTTGTAAAGATGCTGCAACTCTCTGCACGCAAGTTAATCGAATGCAAGAGCAGGTGTTTGAACAGGTTGGATGTATTGCCATTCTTGCATGATATTAGTTTATTGCAGATATTGCAGCGCGCTCCTTTATCTACTTTCCTGAAATATAGCCACGCTTTCGACGGCATGTTTTTGTTTCTCAAGTAGTACAATCAGCTGGTTGAAAATCAGCTGTCTTATCAATCGTTTAAATGAGGTGCGAAACGGGAAGAGGAGGAGCGTGGTCAGTTTGTGACACTTGTGGTTGGCTGAAATGGCCGCGTGCTTAAACACACATTTGATGGCTCTGACAGTCAGACTTCAGGAACCGAAACGTGGAACCGACAGACAAGGCACGTTTCGATGCCAAGTAGAACCTTAGCTTTTAATTCGGTTCCATCAAAGAATTGAATTTCGGTACCCAGTCCTACTCATGGCCAACCTCATCTATGAACGTAAGGATGACGGTGGCTCATTGTGTATAGTATATTACATGGTCATTACGTTTACATGATGTTTTTAATTCCAAATTTAGTGAATGTCTTACCCATGATTTGATGATGAGGATGGCTCATTATGTACAGTATGCTTTTGGTCATGATGATGCCTTACCCACGTAGCGTCCGCCTGGCTTGATGACGATGGCTCCCCTGCTGCGCGTCTCCTCCTCTGCCTGGGCCATGCTTTGCCGGGCCTTCTGGTACGAGTCGTCCGTCGCACACACCGTGATCTTGTCCTGGATCCCACCCAGGCAGTCCAGCTCAACGCTGCCCTCTCTAGTGGAGGGAGGGAGGGAGAGAACGAGAGAGAGAGATGTACAGATTAAATACAAGCAGACGACTGACTGGGGTCACATCTAGGGCTGCAAAATTCCGGGAATTCTCAAAGCTGTTAACTTTCCATAGACACATTGGGGAATTCTCGAAATAAGCTGTGAATTATCAAGTTAAGACATCAATAAAGTTGGTAGGAAAAAAAAAAAAACATTTAGCATATTTTAGGCCAACATAATCAAATGTATGCAAGTCTGCTGAGCCAAGTCTGGAGTGAAGTCTGGGGAAAAATGGCGGCCGCAGATCTCGAAAATACGTGACCGACTGCCAGTCTAGTTTAATCTACCTCTGGGCAATGACGAGTTGCCTCGCAGGCGAGGACAGGAAGCAAGACAAACAGGTGGACACACAGACGTCGTAAAAAAAAGGGCCGATGGTCAACTTACTTATATTTCAGCACAATTCCCATAAATTACAAAATTTCCCGTAATTCCTGTGCAGTTTCCAATTTGAAAATTCCCCAAATTCCTGTACCAAAGTTTCCATGGAAATTTTCCGAACAGCTGGTGTTGCCTTGCTGGACTGTGGCAACAACAACATGCACATTTTTGATGGATGCCGCACAACAGGACAGTACCACTCAGAGTAGCTACGAGTAACTCTCAACACATGACACACGTGCAAACACGCATGCACACAAGCGCTCACGCCCAGACACAATCTGCAGCAGGAACAGCTAAAACAAAGTATCATTACCCGTCAAAATATTTTAGTGCCTACAACAGTTGGGCAAATGATGACCCAAATAGGTCAGATGACTAAATAAAGTCCTTTTCTCACCCAGTAGTGTACTGCTGGATGCAGTCGAAGCTGCCCTGAGGGTTGTCCCGGCCCACGTTGGACAGGTAGAAGGTAAAGGTGCGCAGCTCACTGGGGCTGTCTGAGCTCGGGATGGAGATTTTCTGTTGGGGAGGACAGAGAGAGAGCAGGCACGGATCACAAACATCATTCATCCATAATCACTTAGTGAGTCAGTGTGCGTTTGTGCGTGTGTGTGTGTGTGTGTTTGAATTTTGACATCTTCATTTTTATTTCCATGTCAGTTCATGCCATTTCAATGCTGTGTAGCTTATCAGAGTGCAAAAAAGCACACCTGTGCTGCAAGAGTCACTATGCAAGCAGCCATATCAATTTGACCCTGGTGTGCCACGCTTACAACACGCTGTCTGTTGGTGGAATTGGTGTGTGTGTGTGTGTGTGTGTGTGTGTGTGTGTGTGTGTGTGTGTGTGTGTGTGTGTGTTAATGTGGACCTCAGCATAGGCAAAAAGAGCACACAAACGTTGCAGCACTTCTGTTGACATAGCTAGAAGTGTAATTCCACAGAAGCAACTTGTCATTGCCCCCGCTCTCAGAGTAACATGCCAGCAATTTTGGGGGCTAAATTAGCTTATTACGTGCCGACACATTTGACAGGTGCATTAGCCCAGTCTTTATAATAGCCGTTTGACACCCCTTTTAACACCCCATTAGCGTAGCGTGGTGTTAATTATTGGACGCAAGCTATCCAATGGCCTATCGCTGTGAGCCTAGTTCATATAACCCACTTCCATTCAATTAAGCTAACGGGAGTAATTGAGGTTAGACTGTGAGGAGAACAGTATGGTTTTTACACTTAGCTAAAGTGAGCATAAGCAGAATGACAGAATATGCACGATTCTTCAAAAAAGATTGCTTATTAATGTCAAAGGAAATTTAAGTATCCCCACAAAATTCACACTAGCCTATAGCAATTAGTTTATTTGCAGCTTGTAAACACAGTGTGTGGATAAGTCAGTCAGTCAACATGGCATTCTCATTCTTCATATGGCAACAGCATGCTAATATTTTTTAAAGGTGTGCATTCTTCCTGTGTATCAAAGCTTAAGCACATGTGCAGAGGGCTGTGTTGGTGTGTACAATTGGTCAGTGGACCCACATACAGGCACACAGCTCTGCAAATGTTGACCTCAGACGCACGCTCACCTCGTACAGAAAAATCACAGCACATGTACAGGGGTGTGCTTGAGTGTGTGAGAGGAAGGGAAGGAGAGGGGGGAGGGGGGGAGCGAGAGACAGTGAGAAAGTGTGTGCGGCGCATACGCCCCTTCAGGCCTTAAGATGCTGGTGTTATGCAAGCGTGAGGTACAGTAGGTAATCTCTTTAGAGTACCACCTCATAGCTGGCAGTGGAAATCTGCAGATTACTATTACACTACAGTATTACCCTCCTCAGCTATGACTGGTACCAGGAGAAGAGGAGAAGGAGGAGGAGGAGGAGGAGGAGGAGGAGGAAGAGAGAATGAAGGAGCGATCGAAGAGCAGAGAAGAAAGGAAGGAAGAGAGAGGGGGGGGGTAGAGAGGAGGAGGAAAGAAGAGCAGAGGAGAAGGAGAGGTTAAGGGGAGGAGGAAGGAGGAGAAGAGGGAAGAGAAAAGAGGGTGTAAGGGGTAGGAGAGAGGAGGTGCGAGAAAGGTGAAGGGGAAGGGAAGTGAGGAGAAGACAAGGAGAAGGGAAGGGAGGAGGTGAAGAGGAAAAAGACAAGAGAAGGGAAGGGAGGAGGAGAAGAAGGGAAAGAGCAGGGTTGAGGAGAGGAGAGAAACTGAGCAGAGCTTGTGGGTTTGTTTGCTGCTCTGGAGATAAGAGGTGATGGTGGCAGTAGATCCAGTAGCAGCAGTGAGGAACATGAAGCAAGCCAGCTCTGACCCTTGGTCTGAAACAAGAGAGGGAGGCGTGGACGTGTGTGTGTGTGTGTGTGTGTGTGTGTGTGTGTGTGTGTGTGTGTGTGTGTGTGTGTGTGTGTGTGTGTTCCCATGCAGCATTGCTCTTGGCGTACACAGTGGCTGCTCTCGCTCAGGTCAGTTCAGCTGAACCAAACGCACACACACATATACACACGTGAGGCCTGCAGGTGGCCAACTATAAATAAACACCATGTTCCAGCCTCTGCTCTAGGAGCTTTCCGACACACACACACACACACACACACACACACACACACACACACACACACACACACACACACACACACACACACACACACACACACACACACACACACACACACAATAGTGATAGAGAAGCGCGCACACGCGCACTCCACTCTCCCATTTTGTATGGGTACAGCAACAGTTGTAGCAGAATTGTTAATGTGTAACTTTGCATTGGTTTATGAGGGAAAATAACAAAAATAATCTCATTCTCCGCAACATTGCTGATCACTGCAGGGGTGTTTGCAGTGGCAACACCAGACGATACCTTCCTGACATCATTATTGGAAAATGCTTTTTAAATGTGTTTTAGTTGTTCATTGGTTATTTAGTAGCCATTAGTCAACATGTCCACAGACTGGGATTTTGCAGGAACCGGAGAGAACGCACGCACACGCTCTGAGAATAATAACCGATAGAACGGCCTCTGTGCAAAGGCCAATACAAAATTCCATACAACCAACAAGATATGCTCAGTCTGTGTCTTGGCCTAGTTTTGTCTCTTGGGATACCCGCTATATCTAGAAATCAGTATCCCAATACACAACAATTAGTCATGTGGTTAATCAGTCAATTAGTCATGAGGCTAATCAGTCAATTAATCATTACAATTGTCTTTTTGATGCACCATTTTCACTTCACTTCACTTCCCCAGTGAGCCCTGCATAGAATGGTACCAAGTTCTTGGTCTAAGCAACTCCACCGCATTAGGCTACCTATAACCAAGGCAGAAGCTTTTTTTCCAATGTAAAAATTCCAGGTATTACACAGGCTTCTGTGTTATGATGATTCACAGTTAGCCTGTTCATTAGAAATCTTAGCTAAGACATCAGCTTACCAGGCAAAGCCAGTCTGGTAGACAAACACAGACAGTTCTGCAGATCTTGCTTAGGAAGAAGCCAGTGTTGTGCAACACTACACAGTGGACGTCTGTGTGTGTGTGTGTACTGTGTGTGTGTGTAGTGTGTCTGTGTGTGTGTGTGTACTGTGTGTAGTGTGTGTACTGTGTGTAGTGTGTGTGTGTGTGTGTGTGTGTGTGTGTGTGTGTGTGTGTGTGTGTGTGTGTGTGTGACCAAGACAAGACAACTGCTATGTTGGTGGTACACACACACAGAGCCTATACATATGCATGTGTTTTTGCATATGGATGTGGCTAGTGGTGGTGGTGGTCAGGCAGACTCTGCAAAAGGGAACAGGGAGACGAAAACAGATGGCAGATGCTTTGCAAAAAAGAAGGGGGGGAAAAAGGAAACAAGAAGGGAAAAAAAACTCAAATCTGGACATGATGACCCAGCCATAACCTTGTCTTCCTGTTATTTACCGTGGTCTCAAGTTGTGCGCACTGCACCATGTATTGACATATTTTTCATGTTCCGATGAACAGAGAGACTGTGCACCACCAACACTCCTTAAAGTGCTCTGCATTTAAAATGTGCTGTGATGGCATGACTTAAATACTTAGGAGTCCACACTTTATCATTTCATATCATAACTCAAAAACAACAAACAGCAAACAGCTGATATGCTTCTGCCTCAAATTATTGTAGCCTAGAAGGCCAGGATGAGTGACACAAAAAAACAAGAAAAGTGTCTGAACACAAATGTTGAGGATAAAGGTAATATAAAACGTTAACAGGCCGGGGATCTAAATCGGCTTCCACGGTAGTCTCCCACTCTTGCCCATTGTCATCATAATGCTCCACTCAAACCACACACTCTCTGCTGACTCACACAGCCAAACAGTGCACAGGACACATACAGCACAGTACTGTGGGCAGCAGGAGAACCTAGTGCCGATTCACCTTCTAGATCACTGGCACAACCCAACAAAACCAAAAAACAACAGTCAAACACAATAAACAAAGGTTAGATGATATACTGGGTTAAATGACATACAAGTTTCGGCACCCTTTTAGAGAGTCATTCATTGCATTGGTTTATCTCTGGTAGAGCTTTTAAAGTAGTAACATCGCAGTAAGCGAAACATTTCGGTTGTGAAATCATTTTAAGAAGTGTAACAGGCATCCAAATTAAAATTTGGGTTGGGTTTAAGCTTACATCTGTATTCATGGTAGCCTATACCTTCTGTGGAGCGTTTCAGTTGTTTCCATTACACCTATTGGAATGATTTCACTACTAAAAAGTTTATTTTATTTACCCTATGCTTTCACATATGTTGGAATCTGTTACTGCTTCAAAAGCTGAAAAAAAAGATTAACGATGTAATGATTTTCTAAAAGGGTGACCAAACTTTCGCATACCACTGTCACTGTAGATGGAGCTGATCAGCTGTATTGAGGGTAGGCTACTACTGGAAGGGATGCATCCACCCGTCCAGTTGGTGGTGGGGACATTGGTCGGAGAATTGACTATTCCAAACCTGGTCGAAGCCACCTTCAAGCCAACAACCAATGCCAGAGGTTGCCTGTAGCTGATTAACCCTTAATCTGCTTACCGGTATACAGACCGTTTCCCATGTTATTGTATTCTGAGCTACATAAAGCTCAACTACAATGACTAGAATAGACCAACTAGTAGGCTAGGCCTAAAAGAGTATGCGGTTGTGGTAATGGACTACTTTGAAGGACCATTACAGAGGGATTTTACCAAATTAAAACCATTGGGCACTTCAATACGTACTGCTATTCTAGTCTGGTTTGGGTGTTCAGAGAAGTGGTTTTACACAGTGCAGAATAAAAAAACACTGGGCTACATAAAAAACTGATTTTCCTTTCAACATCTATTTTTAAAATTTAACTTGAGGCTCTTCAGAGACCAGACCTTCCCACTAGGAGCTGCTAAGGTCAAACCCATTTGCACTGCTTGAGGAGGCGTTGAGCAATTGTAAGAACGGAGGAAGAAATATCACAGGGTTAAATAAGGTTAGTGCTTCTTAAAACTACGGATACGTTCTTCATTCTCCTTTGACCTATAAGGTCATCTTGACCACCATTACTAACTGGAAGGCCAGAGAGTTTTAACCTGAACAAGGCGCAGGACTCTGGGGAAGCCAGCTCACCCCTGCCCACACACGCTGGCCCGAACAAGAGCTCAGCCATTTCGACTTCATCTAGCCTACTCGCTCTGGGAGCTTAAAGCTGAGAGAGCAAGCCAACCTCAACCATAAAATATAACTAGGCTGTGGAATCACTGAACTGGCATTCTGCTTTAGCAAGTTCACACTCGTGCGCGCGCACGCACACACACACGCACGCGCGCACACACGCGCACACACACGCGCACACACACACACGCGCACACACACACGCGCACACACACGCGCGCACACACACGCGCGCACACACACACGCGCACACACACGCGCACACACACGCGCACACACACGCGCACACACAAGCGCACACACACACGGTTTTGGAGGCATCAAACTGAGTTGGACAATTAAGTATGTCAGACAACTCCTCTGACTTCAGTTTCAGTACAGTAGCAAGGAACGACTAACAATCGAGAACATTAGTTTACATTGCATAGTTTCTTTGAATAAAAAGATCTGCCAAATATAATGTAATGTAATGTACGGACAAGCAAGCCAACACTAGTGATCCATTAGACAGCAGAAAATGCAGACCTGCACCAATTCAATAGGCTTCACAGATGAAAGCTGTACTGCCATTCAGATATCACACGACATGCAGTACAAGAGACCAGCTGACCATGTGAGTTTGGGACAGCAACAACTGGCTGATGCTGTGCTGGTCTTCAGACGTCACACAGCGCGTCAGCATGGGCTTTGTGGATAACACCTGGTCATATATTTGGTGGAGCTGGGGCTTGCTGGTATGGTGCTGGCGTCTGGGCTTGGGAGTGCCATGCATTGGTAGGAGGTCCGAGTCTCTCTCTACCCCAGTCGGTCCCCTAAAGCCAGGAATGCGGGTGGCAGAGGCTGGGGAGGGCAACAACAATGCTAGCTAGCCTCAAAGGAAATCCACTGTAAAGCTCTGGCAGAGTTTAGCAGCTAATGTTGGCCCTGAGCATGTGACCTGTCTGACTGCCAGTCACAGTCCTAATTCTCCTGTAGAATACAGGGATTCAATGTTCAAAACACCAGGTTAGCTTCAAGAGCACATTATTGTAGGGTTTTCCATGGTGAATCAGGATTAATCATCCAAAATCACAAGCAGACTTGAGTTCTAGGCTGTCTCCATATGTCGTCCATCACCCTTCAAAAATCATGTGGAAGACTCAACAGTTTGAAGCGTTGAAATCAGACCAGATTAATGCGACGACGTACTGCAGAAAACCACCATGAGGCCAAAAAGCATGAACTTGGCACACTTTCTTGCATAGTCCTGTGCAGCGGCCTGCACACACACACACACACACACACACACACACACACACACACACACACACACACACACACACACACACACACACACACACACACACACACACACACACACACACACACACACACACACACACACACACACACACACACCTTGGAGCAGCTTCAGCAGAATGGCTCTGCAAACACAGCAGTACAGGTTCCACACATCTTCCCACTGAGCTCTGTGGACATGTGCAAACACTAGCTAGGCCAGCAGGTCAAAGGCAGACCCATGCAGCTGCTACCAGGGCAGCACTGAAGAGACACGGTCACCAATGCATGGCAGACACACTTGCAGGGCCTTATTGCATTTAGTGAAAAACATGGCCATTGAGATATACTTATGTATTGTCATTTAAATGCTGTTATGACCTAAACGTATCACAATAAAAGGCCTACACACAAACACCAAAGCAGGCCACAGATGGATTTGTGTTTATTTCCAATGCCTTACTGCAGAGATGGGCAACTTCCATAATAAGAAGGGCCACATTTTTTTCATCACCACCTTCAGAGGGCCACATGACCACAGGGCTGACTGCAACTCACAGAGTTTGAGTTGCGGTTGGTTGCTCACCAACTGCTGATATTGTTTGGAAGGAATAGGAGTGTTCTCTATAGGCCAACCATATAACGATAACAGATTAATTCAGTAGCGATTTTTAAGAAATCTGGTCGTTATGCATTTTAGCATTATAATTATTATGTGAAATGTACGTGCTACACTGAGTGAGGAGGCGAGCCACATGCGGGGCCCCCCAGTTGCCCATCCTTGCCTTACTGCAAAGCCAGACAGGTAGTTTCCCTGAGGAGGAACCCAGCTCAGTCACCAACACCAGCGAAGTTGACTCATCAAGAATGCTGGATACCCAATGGCTCCCAGCAGAGCTAGCTAATTACAGACCCTATTTTTAATCTTCATGCCGACACAACAATCTTGTTGGACTTGGGCATTCTGACAACTGATGGGTGTCCTGCCTTTTATTTACATGGCAGTAGATACGTTTGCCTGCTTAATCTCACACAGACCAAAGATCAACTGCTGACTGGATCACTGTGCCTTCCAAACTCTACACTGTGCTCCTGTCCAACGCACGCACGCACGCACACACTCACACAGTCTGAAGTCCTACAGACACATGGCAGCTTGGAAGCCTTCGTACAGAAGGATAAGCAGCGCACGTAATATACTGCAGAACTCACTTCAATGCCAACAGATTTGTAACGGTCATAAATAAATGCATTTCTGGAAATAGACTGCTAGATTAATTAAGAGGCACAAGAACACAGCTTTTCACACACTCCTCTAGATAGAAGAGTAAGAAGGAAGTTATTGCAGTGATAGGATCATTCCTTCACACCCAAGTGTGCAATATGTCACAACGAGCTAAACTGATTTTCCGCTCTACTTTAAATGCCCAATATTCTGAGCAGCTGAACATTTCAGATGCGACTATGCACCAATTTCCATGTTCCCAGTTGCTTTGTCATCTTTGCTCTTTAACGTTTCACAAGTACAGTGAAATTCCCTCCTGGTGCAGGATGTGGTCATAGCAGGGCTTTGGTGAGGAGCCAGCACACAGGGGGTGCAGAGAGAGAGAGAGAGAGAGAGAGAGAGAGAGAGAGAGAGAGAGAGAGAGAGAGAGAGAGAGAGAGAGAGAGAGAGAGAGAGACATCTTACCCCTTGGTTCCCATTAAAACGGATCCTTGGCTGAGATGACTGGGCCTGGAAGAGAGAAGAATGAGAAAAATGTTGGTTTATAATCAGTAACAATGGATATCCGGCGCAGTGCAATGCCTCTTTGATAATTTATCCACTTCTTAAAAGCCATGAGCCCTGAGAAACCCATTTGGTCCATTCACCATTGTGACATTTCACCTGCGACCTGGAGCGACTTTCTCCTATATTTAGACAGCTCAATGCAACGTGACCACTGTAAGTCAAGTAGTGTACCTTTAGCAGAGTTCAAAGATATTGTTTGTATGCAAGTCCATGCTTGTTCACTAGGGAACTACTGTAGGTCCACTTTTACATGCTTCCAAATCACATGGCTAATTATCTCATTTAAAAACTTGTATCAGCTGCGAAGTTGGCTGTTCTTTAAAATGCCAGCGCATACAGCTCCAGGCCTTTTTATTAGAATACCATGAAAAAGTTGATTTATTTCCATAATTCCATCAATAATGTTAAACTGTCATGGATTGTAGATTCATGGCCCAGTTTTTTAACTATTCCAATCATTTTTTCTTTTCTTTTTATAAACGTTGGCCTTCCAGCTCCAAAAACCCATGAATTGGGGAATTCGCATTATTAGAATATTGTTATAAAAGCACATTTTTCTTCATCAAAATTCGGGTCACATTAAATCAGTTGAAATTTGGTACTTTCTACATAACTTGCAATGGTCAATACTTGGTTAGGACATTCTCTGTCTTCATAATGGCCATGATGCGTTTAACATTGAAGTCAATGGCAAAAACAGTGCATGGGAGTTATGGAAGCCCATATATCCTTGATGCTTTGCTGTCAGCTGTTCCTGTTTGTTGACCTGGTACCCCACACTTCACTCTTCAATATACCCTATAGATTTCCATGCCACGTTTTGGCGCTAACTCACCAGTTTAATTCTAAATTACCAGAAATGAAACCCCATTGAAAATGAATGGGGTTTAATTTCTGTTGAGTTAGAATTAAACTGGTGAGTTAACACCAAAACGTGGCATGGAAATCTTCGGGTATATTGAAGAGGGAAGTGTGGGGCACCAGGTCAACAAACAAGAACAGCTGACAGCAAAGCATCAGGGATATCTGGGCTTCCATAACTCCCATGCACTGTTTTTGCCATTGACTTCAATGTTAAACGCATCATGGCCATTATGAAGACAGAGAATGTCCTAACCAAGTATTGACCATTGCATGTTATGTAGAAAGTACCAAATTTCAAATGATTTAATGTGACCCGAATTTTGATGAAGAAAAATGTGATTTTATAACAATATTCTAATAATGCGAATTCCCCAATTCATGGGTTTTTGGAGCTGGAAGGCCAAAGTATATAAAAAGAAAAAAAAAAATGATTGGAATAGTTAAAAAACTGGGCCATGAATCTACAATCCATGACAGTTTAACATTATTGATGGAATTATGGAAATAAATCAACTTTTTCATGGTATTCTAATAAAAAGGCCTGGAGCTGTATGCTGTTCCTCACGACACATTTTCTGTTGTAATTAATAAAGACATAAATGGCATCTGTTAGACGTTTTGTTATTGTTTGAAGACAGGCCAGAATTTTACTGAAGCCTCTTTCTGTTTTAGCACAGTGCCTTGGTCAGGCGCGATGTACTGTAGCCGTGTTGGTGTGGGAGTTGGTACATGGCCATCGATGTCTCGTGGCTGGCAGAGGCGCCAGTGTTGTCTGCAGGGATCCCATTGAGACCCCACACAGGTGGCCAAATCCTCTTGTCTGACACTACATACCGGTCACTGTGTGTGATAAACAGAGGTGGCTGACCTCACATCTGCGCCACAGCTGTTACAGCAGGAACAATGGCAGTGAAAGAGAGGCTGTGTCTTGAGGCTCCAGCCTTGACACAGCCCAGAGAAAAGCAAAAGGTAGCAAACGAGGAGAACAGATCTATAAACATTACGTGCCATGGCTGAATAAAGGCTCGTAAACAAACACTGAATAAAAGTACAAATTGACTCATTTCTCAACTGCGCTCCTGCACCACATTTCTCGAAAACAAACAGTTAGCAACTTAGTAGCTTGCCAATGGGAAATTGCACTGCAACGAAGTAAGTTGCTAACTTAGAAACGACACATAAGAAACGCACCCCTGCTCAGGGGTGCATTTCTGGAAAGCATAGTTGCTAACTATGTTAGCTACTTTGATGGTTGCAATGCAATGTCCCATTGGCAATTAACAAAGTTGCTAAATGCTAACAACTACGCTTCCCAGAAATGCACCCATCCTTCTTCTGAAGCACAACAAACACAACGGGACGAGGAGGGAGGGAATACTAAAAACCGCAGCTGAGACCATGGCTGTGTTATTTTGAGAAATATATTCCACATCCTGTTCCCAAGTAGACAAGGGTCGAGCAATGTATTCATCCGTGTCATCATGAGTCATGACCCTGGGCAAACAAATACTGAATATATATATAATTTGAATCAGCAATTATGCCTGTTCGGTCGGCAAAAGGCCAACAGGTAAAAAAAACAAAAACAAAAACAGAAGCTTTTAAAATAATGTTACTGCTTTAGAAAGATAATAGGGCTGTGTGTGAGAGGTTAAAGATAGAATGGGGACAGTGAAATATAAAATAAGCTGTGCTTACACTATGTCGGCTAACACAAGGAATACTGAAAGCCCTTTGGGTCATCTTGCATTGCTTTTAAAACATGCTAGATGAAGACTGTCTTGACTTTTGGCCGCATAATTCATCAAGAGCTCATCAACACTACTACCATTTCATGGTACAAATAGCTAAACAGACAATTAATCTAAAAATATTTGGCATGTCAAGCCCAACGCAATACTTCACTTCAGCAATAATAACATCCCTGTCTGAAGAATTATGAGCCAAGCCTAGTTCATGTTTAAAAACTGAAGATATGCACTTTTCAGACATGTGGGTTACATGCTGTGCTAACTGACAAACTGACCATTAGAATTATCGACTCACTGTAATGACTTCTGCTGATTTTATATTGCGGCCCGGCTGGCCAGCCGTGGCCTCAGTGCTAACGCAGGAATGATGTGGGTGAAAGGCTCGAGAAAATGTCAGCGTCAAACCACCTCCTAAACACAGGTTGTGTCGTGTAATTGCACTCCACTGCAGACTTGAGAGCTACAACCTCTCCTCAGGGCAATGGCAGACAGTGACAGCAGTTGTGACTGTACTGACTTGAGAGTGACTGAGAGAACACAGAATAAATACATGGAGGGGGAGACAGAGGTGAGGTTAAGCACAATAGAAGCCTTCACAGATGTAGGTACAGTTAAGGGTAACTTTAGTTTTTCGGATTTGGATTCTCTGTTGCCAGTGAAGTATTTTCAGTTTTCTTTATTTTGTGTGTTGCCAACGAGCATGTTTATTCGCGGTTACGTTTATGAATTAAAAAGCAGTATTTGTTAAATCTACTTTCGACTCCGGAAACTGTATTTCCATATTCTCTCCTGACCTCCACTGAGTGGTATCCAGACAAAATGAAGAGCGGACAACTTTTTCAAACTGTCCTTGATCATCTACTCCCGTCCATCCCAATATCTCATCTTTCATCGAATCTTTACAAATGATGAGTGGGAAAGCTCTCACACTCTCTCCATTTGGGTCCAGAAAACAGTATCTAAAATAAATCCGCACAAAGTGACACAACGTAGCGTACATGTCAATGTAAACGAAGAGTGAGGAAACTCTCGGTTCATCCCCCTCTGCAGGTCCAGAGAACTGGGCTGGGCTGGGCTGGGCTGGGCTGGGTCGGGCCGGTCAGTGGGAGCCCTCTCTGGCACCAGCCTGCTACGCAGAAGCCAGTCCAGCTGGCACCATGAGGCCAGGCAGCTCCACTCTACACCGCAGCAACAGCAATATGCCCCACTCATAAATACGCCACTCTTCACAAGCACTCTGCAACTGTTCAATTGTGGTGTACAGATTAGATTTGTAGTATTACAGTTTTAAGTATGTGTCAAATGAACACCGAGCAAGAGTCTGGCAGAGGAGAAATAAAATAAGGTGGAAATCTTTGATGGCTTTTCTCACTAATGACTAGGCCCATTTGTGCGCACTTCTTCACATTAGTTTATCCTATTGCAATGAGTGATCACTCATAATGGGCATTGTTCACATTACACTGCAAAGCCAAGAAAGCCCCGCTGGAACACAGGCCAGGAGGAGATGTGAAGCTTTATATGGATGACTTCCGCTGTTAGTCACCCTCTAACAGAAAAGAAAAGGAGGGCTGCATTCTGACTTTGCAAATGGCTAGTTGACACCTCTACAGCTCTCACTAATGGAGGCCCTAGCCAGGCTCCCAATCGTGCGAAGCAGAGAATCGAATTTAGCCCCCCATTCTACGGTCACACCCCTCACTTGCCCTCTCTCTCTCTCTCTCTCTCGCTCGCTCTCTCATTCTCTCTCCCCCTGCCCTCCCTCTAGCCCTCCCCTCTCTCTCGGCCCACACAGTGTAATACTCAGCCTGTTCATTTGAATGGCGTGCTGACAAGTCACTATTCTCTGGGACAGCAGCCTAGAAAGTTCCACAGGGCGGCTAACCTAAAGGGGAGAGAGAAGAGTGGGGCTTCCAGCTGCCACTTATACACGGTGAGCTGCCCATGGGGCAGAAAGCAAGGAAATCATTCCTGAAAGGCTGAAATTACCCAAACGTTTTAAAAGTTATTATGGCGGTCTATGAGTGAAATGTTGAATGCAGTCACCTGTATCACGCCTGCTTTCGGGCACCATGCCGGGGTACTGTCAGCACTGGGCACTGAATGTTCACTATACTCCGACACTGAGGTGTTCATTTGCCTGTCAGTCTGTGTCTGTCTGTCTGACTGACTGGCTAGCGTAATAAAATAAACACCAAAGCAAAAATGAGATTAGGAAAGCCTACAAGCCAGAGCTCTAGCACTGGAAAGAACAGCAGAAAGGAACTTGCGATGAATTCACAAACAGTAGCACACTGGAGACCTCTGTGCAGAATGTATTTTATGCATGCTTATTTAGAAGCTGGGAGCAATTTTAGGCAAACAATGCTCATGTAAGCTTACAATACTGGGGATGTGTGGGTAAGGGGGGCTAATTTCACATGAGAACTCAATGCAATATTCATTTTATGTACAATGGAATAGCAGCACAACAGCTGTGGGCAATAGGCCTTGGCCGCCTACGCTGATATCATCCATTTCCTGCCCTTGATATTTTTTATTAATGTGCAAAATACATACTACACAAAGCAACCCATTGTCCCTTACTCTGCCTAGACTTGTCTGCTGCCCACTTCTGCTTTTAACTAGACGAGATCTGCACTCACTGTGGTGGCACTGCTCTAGAATTTTGCAAAACTCAGATCATGTCTTAGATGTGTGTGTGTGAAGAATGCTGAAGAAACCCCCGAGTCATGTACAAGAAGTAGATGAAGATGACAAGAACGATGCACTGCAAACTGCCTAAAAAAGGTAGTTGTTGGCCTCGAAATCCAAAAACAGCTAGTATGAAATCTTGGTGCATTGCTCTAGCCTATGTCCTTCAAAAACTCAGCCATCAGCTCACAGGAATTACTAACTGCAAAGTGCAAACATGTTTCAAAAGCTGTCCAAACAGCAAATGCAAGTTGGCATCAGATGGGTGATTGCTAGGCTGATGCATCAGCCGCTTTCTTTCACTTGGTGAAAGCTATCTGATATCGCAGCATTAGGACTCATTCACAACATGTTAGTTGTGTACTTGTTTGATCTAACCAATTGGCACTGTTTGTGACTTATTGGTTGGTCCCTTACCTCCTGGTCCCTGCAAATGTTTCCCCCCCCAATAATTGTGCTATCTGACCAAGTTGCTGTAGTGACATGATATTGGCCAGACACTAGGTGAAGGCTCCAGCCTAGTTTGTTGGCCTCAACCACATGATTACTACCAACTGATCTGATGCACGACAAAGTCATTGCAAGAACTCCGAACGACAGCAATCAGGGAAAACAAACAAGAGTAAGCTTAGGCCTGGGTTTTATCAGCCCACATGAGGCTGCAAGCGCACAACCATTTCTATGGTAAGAGTTTCATTGTTGGACTTAGGCTTACACCACACCAAGACCGACGTAACTGACTGGGGAAGGACTGTAAGTGTTGGCAAGCAATACATTTCCAAACAACGATAGTTGCCAACCTTCAACTGCCATCTCACAACCATTCCATAGCTGTAGGCTACTTAACAAGACAACCACAGCAGCAAGGTCAGTCCAATGCTGCTTTAGTTTTGAAGTCAAAAGCAAAGGAACCGAGATCAGTCCACTTCCCTATTCTTGACTTGTACCCAAAGCCAATGTATCAATGTCAATGTGGCTTTTTTCTTTTGGTTGCTTGTTTACCATGTAAAGCTAATATGGCAAGTGCAGCCCCTCAGTTGTCACACAAATTATCATTTGCCCTCAGTTTCCCCCATGTCCCCCCATGGATTCCCAATGGCTGTTTGCAAATGTTGCTGGAACTTGAGTAGCTCTCCGCAGACACCCGATCACAGTGTGGTACTAGACTAGCAGGATGCATTTCACTAAATCCGTCCAAGCTGAGCAAACACACTTGTAAAAGGTACAGGCCCTGAAGAAAATGTGGATAGACATCAGACAACACTTCAGCAATTGAAATTATGCTAAGGTCCTACATGATCGTATCAGGCATGACATTTGAAAGTGTTGTGGTGCATCTCTCTTTCACGTGGTATGTATCTAGAGGACTTCAACTCAGGTCAGGCTGAGGGGCAGAGCAACATGAGACCTGGGCCTTCTTCAGGGGCTAGCAGACTCCTTCTGAGTGAAGCAGCCGCTACTTGAGCTTGGGGGAGGGGAGTAGGTGGTGTGGCAGATAATATATCTACCCATTTGACCCATGCGAGTAGAAGGCTGGGGCAGTGTGTGTTGGTGTGAGAGGGCGTGTGTGTTCGCGTGCGTGTTACCGGCGGGATGGGACGGGCGGTCTGGGTGTCCCTCCCTGTGATAGCCCCCTGGACCTGGCACCCAGGCTCAATTCCGCCCCCTGGTCTCCCTACCCTCCCTCCACCCGCCCCCTACCTGCTGACTCAGCATTCCTTAAATATCCCCTGGGACACCGGCTGACCTAAACATGGAGCCCTGGCCCAACACATAGCTGACGCTTCAGCAGAGAAGAGGTGCAGGCACATTGGGATGGGAAGGGGGCAGGAGAAGACAGGACAGGGCGGGACTGGAGAGGGCAAGAGGGTCCTCCTTGGGCCCAACTGCAAGTTATTTGGGGGCCTAACACAAGGGGAACTAGCAGTGCACACCACAAAACACAATTCGCTTGCCATGTATGAGGCACTAACATTAATCAATTTAACAACTTAACATTCATACGAGTGGCCCAACCCCCCCACCCCATGGAGCAAGCGCCTGCACTACCTTGGACATTTTAAGGGATTGCCCAACACAGGACAATAAACTCACTACACCCCACCTCAGCTACCTCACCTATCTTACCCCTGGGATAGCAGCTGTGAACTACGTAACTTTTGCATTTTTATTCCTACTGGACTATCTCAACCACAGGAAAAGCTACTGTGAACTGCCTTAATTTTTTTTTTTAAACTGAGGGACTTCTACAATGCACAATAATTAGAACTACTTTGGCTCTTTTATGTGTACTGAACACGTTTATCTCGACTTTTTGTGTATACGTATGCAACATGATGCCCGACAAGGACCTTGTGTGTGTGTGTGTTTGGGGGGGGTGTGAGAGAGAGAGAGAGAGAGAGAGAGAGAGAGAATGTGTGTATGTGAGAGAGAGAGAGCGAGCGAGCGTGTGTGGCGATATACTTTTACTGTAATGTGCATTTATGTGTATAAGTTCTTTATGTATGTTTGGATTTGTGTATTTATGTTAGCTGACAGACAGCTTAATTTCCTTCGGGATTAATAAAAGTACTCTACTCTACTAGTTAATGTGGGTTTAAGGAAATAGTAAACTTAGGCAGTTTTTTGCCAAACCTCTCAACGGGTTTAAATTGAACTCTTTTGGGATGGCTAGCAGGTTTGAAAGGGTAGTGTGCCTCCAACACACTGTTTTCCTGTGAGCTGATAATTCCTCTAACCTGTAGGGCAACTGACTAATACTTGAACAATACTTGTTGGTATTGCTTTAACATGTACACCACAGACTGGCCAAAACGTGTTTTCAAAGCCTGAGGAGTCATCCAAGGCACTTGCTCCCTCTTCCCCACACCCCTTAATGAGTCACCTGCTACAGGCTTCCTGACTTCCTGCGCAGAGTTCACCACTTCTCCATCCATCACTGTATCAGTGAGCCACAGGCTAGGCTGGATGACGTTATAGTCATGATTGCCTAGTCATTACTCAACATTCCCCCTCTGGACATTACATAGATGACTGAGGCTGTGACCTTACCACTCATCCCCACAGCATGTTCAGCTGCTCATCACTGGATGCAAATGTTAAGCTACGCCCACCATGCCCACACTTCTCTTCAAACTTTCCGCTGACACGCTTCGCTTTCTTTTTGTACTGATGGAGGTTCTGTGCAGTTCACAGGCTGACGGACCTGCAGGACCTCAACCCGAATGGGCAGCAGATACAGCACAGCATATCAAAAGAAGGGAAGAGGAAGGGGGGGGAGGGGGGACTTGGTGTTGGTGGTGGTGAGAGGACTGAAGTAGGCAAGACATGCTGAGCCAACAGACGTGAGGGATCAAACTGGATGAAGGACAGCTACAAGAAGGGATGAGACTTCCAGGAACGAACCTCGTTTAAGTAACGGCTCTGAGGATCACAGCTTCATGCCGAAAAGTAAGATTGCAAGGCTCAAAACATACCATCATGACAAGACACCATGTGTCCTCACACACCAGAGCATGTGTGAATGTGACTGTGAGGCTCAGGCAGCTGACATGTCACCAACATGCGGCTGAATGAGAGCATCCACGGGCTCAGAGTTCCTACAAGTGAACGCATACTACATGCATGTGGGTCTGACCAAGGGTTTGCCAAACATATTGTTCTCCTTACCACCCCCCACCCCCCCAAACAAAACAAAAATAACCCCAAAAAAACAGGAGTGTAACAAAAAACAGGAGTGATTCTTAACATTTCTGTAGGCATAGATGGATGCATGTGCATCTGTGCTCATGAACGTATTTGGGGACCCAGGGGACACTAGATTCACCACATCAACGTGAATTGTACAGTAAAGGTGACCGGGGCTTCAACAAAGAGTGTACTTGACAGCATAGATCATTCCTTACCATTTCATTAGAGCCAGTGTATCTGTATGTGTGTGTGTGTGTGTGTGGATGTGTGTGTTACTCTGTCAAACCAGGGACCAGCAGGCAATTTACACTGGCTTTCAGGAGTGGGGAGGCAGGCAGAGAGAGTCGTTTGGCAGGCGCAGGCTCTCGCTACAGATTGTGAGAAGCGTATTGTAAAAACTCACACAGCTTGCACAAGACCCAAGAATAACCCCAAGCATTACCTCACTCACGCACAGCACACCAGCAGGGAGGGCCCTGGGGCCTGGGCCAGGCCTTTCTGCTCACGTCTAGTTAAATGGCTGCGGCCACAGGTTTTGACAGAGGCACTCTACATCATGCCCATCCATCATACTTCATTTTCTAATTAAGTAAAGGGACACTTCACACATGGTAAGCTTATCAATTATTTTTAATCACACACGTCAAATCAGGGATTACCAAGGCTGCTCCTGAGAGAAGCTAGATTGGTCTATGTTTTTTGTTTTCAGACTGATTTGACAATATTTGTTTGATTCCAGTGATGACATATTGATATTCCTGAACCTTCAAAAGGCGATAACGGCATGGCATGCCTTTGACATCCACAGGATTTCTATCAGAGGTACGCTCCCTATTCTGGGTTTAACCTCCTTACCAGTGATGAAAATCCATCCATTTATTTTTTTTATTTACTTACTTACTTGTTTATTGATTGATTGATTGATTGGCTTTTCCACCTTCATTTATCAGACAGGACAGCGAGAGAGACAAGAAATGAGTGGGGATAGAGGGGAAGAATTGGGAAACGACCTCGGGCCGGAATGGAGCCCAGGTCCCCACAGTCATGGTGTGGCGCACTAGCCTACAGAGCCATGTCGCCCCTGATTACAGTGCGTCTAATAACTTTCCGATTCTGAGCCAAACAATTTAATGAACAATCCGAATCAGAGTCAGGTATTGGGAGGTATTAGGTATTAGGAGGGCCTTATCTAGATACGTTAACACCAACTGTGGTTACCCATTTGACTGATTAGACTTTGCTGCCCTCTGAATGGCTTTTCCCTGCCCTGTGTGCCGTCTGGACAGCGGTAGCAGTAGACATTAGACTGAGCGTCCTCTTCAACGAAATCAAATCAGCTGAGAGTTCATTAGATATCGTCATACTACAGCCGGGTCTGGTCCTCAGCATTACTAATACTGCTGCTGCTGTTGTACAGTTCACTAGATCTGTTCAAAACGGGTGGTTTTTGTTTTATTAGTCATATTGAGGCAGTAGTCACTGTAACACACACTGACAGAATAGTCTGAAATAGCAGCCATGCTGTCTGGATGAGCATAAACTGGCTGAAACACAAGATGAGAGATTTAAAAGAAAACAAAAAGCACAGCGGTTATGCGAGTGAAAATTTGCTTCTTTTCTGGCATGGTTTTGATAGACAACTCTCATTTTTTCAACAGCAAGCTCTTTGTGTAATTATGTTTACGTTACAGTTAGCCTACTATTGTTGTTGTGGCTTGGAAATTGCACCCAAACAACTAAGGAGCATTCAAACACTTTAATCACGTAACCATGAAGTTATCCATTCAGTGCAAACATGCATGCACTGCCTGCACACCGTTTAAGCTCTATGCAGTTGGGGTGTTTTGTTGCATGTTCTGGATTTTGACAAAATGTCCTCAGGGGACTCCCATTGCATACACACAGAATAATGAAGGAATAGCTGAAACAACAGGTGTTCTGTTCTGAACTCCTCAACACACCCTCATCAGCGGTGTCTTAGCTCACACACCCTCATGAACAGTTCACGACTCACCTTTTTGCTATTCCTTCAATAGGAAACTGTACAGTAGGGCATGCACTTATTATGCTCAGTGAACAAATGCAAACTCTATGGCTTTTTAGTGTCCCCTTTTGCCTCATCTGGCCATTACATTGAACCAGATATCCCACATCATCATGGGGGAACCGTGGCCTAACGGTTAAGAAGATGGGCTTTTAGATCAGACATCAGATGGTTGAAGCTTCGAATACCACTCCTCCACTCCATACTGCACTCTATGGCTAAGGCACCATGAGTAAGGCACCTAACCCCACGTTGCTCCGGGGACTGCAACCAATACCCTGTAAATTACTCTAAGTTGCTTTAGATAATAATGTAATGTAACTACTAGACTGTGTAGACTGTGCCTGGTACAGGGTAAAGTGCACACAGTATTCATCATACTATGTGTGTACAGATATCAACATTGTTCCTCTTTATGTTTGCCTCATTTACCTCATGTGACAGTGTTACACTAAACCCTGACAGCGAGCTTCTACCATGCTCTGTATCAGCGCAGCCAGCTCCGTTTCAAGAGGGCCACAGGGCTCCAGACTAACTTTTTGCACTGGTTGCGCTGGTGCGCCTAAACATTTTTTTTAGGTGCACCAGCACAAAATTTAGGTGCACCCAAATGTTTTCACCACCCCATACACACACGCACCTCAGCTTTAAAAAATAATAATTAAAAATAATAACAATAGCAATAATAATAGCAAGAATAATAATAATAGGCCTAATAATAATAATAATAATAATAATAATTATTATTATTATTATTATTATATTATTGCTGCTATATTTTAAAAGACCTGGAGCCTTTCATGTGCTATAGGCTAGTCCAAATGTGCTCCTTATAAAAGACATGACAGTAGGCTACCTAACTAACACATCTTGGCTACAAGTAGTTTGGCTGGTTGAAAAGACCAAATTAGTAGCCTTTTAGTGAGTATGTGTTTGACTAGTAAGATCAACATAGCCTACCAGCCTTTTCTGCAATAAGGCAATGCACACGGCACAAGCACAGATTTACAATATGAAGATAGATAGATGGATAGATGGATGTATAGATTTTTTTTTAACAAACCCTGCTAAAACTGTCATGATTTTTAAAATCCTTAGACACAAATAGCATAGCCTATGTTTACAGTGGAATCTGAGGTGAGTTGGGTTTTGTCTATTTCCCCATTTTTGAGCGCTCTCCCTCTGCATAGGCCTAATGATTGTGGTATCTTAGCAAGCGCTACGAACAGACACGACAGCACTAGTGCGCTCGCTCGCTCACTCTCTCTCTCCCTCTCTCTCGTGCTGTCTCGAGGTGCATGAACGATGCCTTGCCGACTGATAGGCAGTATGTAGCCTGCCCTAGTCGCTATCAAAAAACTCACAGAAGTCCCGACAGACTAGCGCGTCACCTGTTGTTTGGCCAGCTCTGCATGCGGCTGAAACGGGCAATTATCCGCACCCGTCTGCGTGTTTGTGTGACAATGTTTAATATCCTCAAGCCATTTAGTTTTTCCCCGTGATTGTGACTCTCTCGTGTTTAAAATATCCTCAAGTCATTTTGCTGTTTTTACCGTGATTGTAACTCTCTCGTCCGTTGCAAAACTCGCCTGGTTGAAAACACAAAACTCGCTGGCACATGTGAACTCGGATAGTTGAGCGAAGTCGAACATTCTATTCTGAAACGTCGGGCTGCCTGTGAACGAGGAAGGGGGAGAAAGCTACCGGTAGTTCAGCGGAGTTGAAGGAATGGCCGCATCGACACGTTTTATTGTGTGATGATGGACCACTACTGTAGAATGACTATTAATTTTATGTCCATTAAAACGGTTGTTTGATAATTGATTTTGTTCTACTGATGGCTGGTCGCACCGGTGCGCCTAAAAATATTTTTTAGGCGCACCATTGAAAAAAATGGGCGCATATGCGACCAAATTGGTCGCACTCTGGAGCCCTGGGGCCACAGGGTGACTGGTGGCTCATGCATTTTTAAAGGCAAAGGCCACTGGTCTTTAAGGCACCAGTAAAAAACAGAGTTGTCTGAACTTTGTTTCAGAAGGCAGCTTGGGCAGACAGAGGCAACTCATAAAAAAGAGGCTCCTTCCCTGTCATAAAGGGTGTTTACCCAGCCACCTCTCGATGTGGCACTGGGCCCAGCCCCAGGCTTCTGCTGCCTTGTGAATTCTCTCTCTGCCTCCTCTCTTCTTTCCTCTCCTCTCTCCTGCTCCTGTGCCTACTCTCTTTGCTGCTGGCTATGCACAGCGTTCCCATTTCGATCTCCCCCCCCCCTCCCTCTTCTCAACAGAATGGAGCTCAGTGTTGTCCAGCTAGCCCACAGGCAGGCAGGCAGGCAGGCAGGCAGGCAGCCTGGCTTTAGGCTGAGAGGCTTTTCCACAGCCAGTCAGGGAGACGCCTAATAGGGATGCCCTTTGACCCTAATAGCTGTCTATGGGCCTGGCCCGCAGGGTTACGCTGCTACACTGACTGCCAAGCAAGCAAGACTCACTGCTGCCTGTTAGGGACGAATGGTGCACAAATATGACTTTTTTCGGCACTGAACAGGCTGTAGCGTTACAAAATAGAGGATGAACACCAGTGAAACCTGGTAAGTCCTGGTAACCAGACAGGAAGAGTGGGTCAGACTAATTATGGGCTGCTGGGTGGTTGTGCAGTCCAGGCCAGTAACATTGAGGTACTCATAACACACCTTTTGCTCTGTGCTACGATACAGTATGCTGTGTTGTGGTGCACGCCTAAAAGAATGTCTGAACATACAGGCTGGTGTCCAGCTAACCACAACACACCCATTTGATGTTGTGCTGTTGTGAGCCAAATAGGATACCTGTACAGGCTAGTTTTCGGGTAACCACACCTGTTTGATGTTGTGTTGTGAGTGAGTCTACTAGGATGATTGTACAGTCCAAACATTCATCATAACAACCTCCCTGTAACCCCCTGTTCTGTGTGGTGTTGTGTGGTCTTGGGCCAGCCAGCTTTAGCATTTCGGTGCACTGTGCTGCTCTGCGCTGAAGCGTGTTCAATTGAGCACCCTCCAGCCGGGCCCGTTTCCGCTGACTCTCTGGGCAGCACGGGGCCCGGGCCAACTTCTCGTGCACAAATTCCACAGCTCATGTGACGTCTGCTTTGCTACCATCCCTTAGTTAAATTCATCAACGCTGTCAGTCGGCTGCACACAAACTTGTAGTGCCTCGAGTGATGACACTGTTGCTGTTACTTCAACATCTTGGTATTTTGAGGGTCTATTGGAAAAGGGCAGACGAGCCTTCATGTTTTAAAAGCCATTAGATGCAGGTGGCAAGCCGAATTACCTTTCTGATTTGCTGGGGGCAGCTGAGCTGCCACGGGCTATTCTAAAACTGTTCCCTGTGCAAAGAACACCCCACCCCCACACACTCTCACCCTCACAGGAGTGGGGTATGCCAAAAGCCCAAACTATGACAAAATGCACTCTCTCCCCAGCATTAAAACACCTTTCATACTCGACTCTCACATACTCATACTGCAAGTTATTTTTTGACATTATGACAAAGTCCCAGCCCCCACAGAGTCATTGATCTTACATATCAATTGCATCACACAAAACAGGGAAAACAGGGAGGTATACTAAGAAGATAGTAAAGTGATAAACCAAGCCTGGTTAACCAACAAGGAGGGGGGTTAACCTGTTCATAGATACAACCACAGGCATCAGATTATTTACCTCTACCACAAGGTTAACTTAACCTGGTTTACTACTACAACAGCTGATTAGTGGCCCCAGAACAAGACTTTGGCTGTTTTCACAATAGCAACAACCAGCAACACAGGTGAAGGGACGACATTGCTGTTTATAGCCTGCGTATAAGCATATGTTCGCACTGCAAGTTGAAATCATATAGCCAGCATACCCATACAGTTTAATGTAACATAATAACCGAATACTCTTATTACACTGACCAGCCGCATATCCCCATTTTAGTATAGCCACCTTGCTAGCTAGTGTGCGAATCCACTACCCATTTATGGCCATGATTTCCAGCTGAAGTAGCTAAGTCACTGTGTGATAGCCAGCTGTTACACAACACTTTGATAACTTCGATACGAACCACCACCGCCTATATTTCGGCATTCCTTCGTGGACAAATTAGGACACCACTAGAACGATGACATATTTTTCAGTAAGACCCGCGTGAGGTATTCAATGTAAAAGCAGGGGCTGCTTCATCGTGTAGGTACAGTTTTGGCAAGTGGACAGGCTAACTACAAAGTAACTAGCCTAGTTAGCAAATTACCTCAGAAATAGCCCACATGACACGTTCTGGCTTCTTTGAATGACATATGAATGTCAATCAACCCAGTATTCCTTGATCAGTCAGAGTAGAGATACATCACAAGAAATTGTTGAATTTTAGTGATATGAACGTCACCTGTTACTAACATTTTGAAGCCCAAAACGATGGGTAGTTAGCTTCTAGGTAAAATAGCTGACACAGCTATGTGATTTTAGCAGTCAAGCAGGAGCAAGCTAGGCGTATTTAATTTACTTGAAGCTAACTTGTACGCTACTCAACAATCCGTTCCAAGGGAAAGTCTCATGTCAATCTACCTAATGCAGCACATCACCCATTAGCCACCTACTGCTAGCCACTGCAGAATCTGTCGCTGAATCGCTGCAATTGTACGATTTGCATAATTGTGTTGGCAAAGCGCACAAGTTGGTATTCTGTGATAGGGGTATAATGACAATGAACCTAAATAATTGTCTTCGTGAAGGATGTCCAGGTGAAGTCAGATGTGAAGCATTGTAAACAGTAGACTACTTCTGATGTTGAAGTTAGCCAGCATAGCTAGGTCAAACTAACAAATGTTAGATGACAAGTTTTGCATATCACTAACTACACAATCTGTCAGTTTGAGTGGTAGTGATTGGATTCATGTACTGCAGACTTCTTGACCACATTCTCTAATTATCACAAGTTAATTGAACAACGACGCATTGCTAATGTAAACCTCATTTTCCAACAATCCAAAGCAAATCAACCAACGTTAATGTCAAGTGCAAAATGTGTTGTTTCCCTTGAAGTTATGTATCGTTTCCCAGCCTTACAATGACACTTCCCAGTCGTGTTATTTTAGCTACCAGAGATAATTATGGTAGCGTTAATCTTTCTAGTGAACTAGTCAACAAGCCTAGCAGTATATTTGGTAGCTAATATTACCTAGCTACGTGACTGAAGGCATGAAAAGCCCAGACCTAGCCTTCACCAAGCCTTGGGAGTTAAATACAAACTTTGGTGAAGTGTTCGAACGGCTGGTCTAGATTTCCTACATCACCAGACACAGCACTGGTCCGTGGCTTTTGAAGTCGGAACCGTGCCAGTCTGTTTAAATCTCCATGGCATGGCAGACAGCTGGTATGAACGTTATCAGAACTCCAAGCTGGGTTTCTCAGGGCTAGCTTGGAAAGCGTACCGCAGTTGGGCAGGCGGCGACAACTACCTCAGCATGTAACACAAAATGTACACGACTTGTGACCATACCTTACTGTTCTGATATTCTTCAAAAGCTCTCAAGGCGCTGTCAGTGAGTTTGACGTGAAAGACGGAGATATTGCTGCCATTGCTCACTCTTCCACAGGACAGCCCGTAACACTGCTCCTCCTTCAACGCCGCCATCTTGCTAGCATTTCCACCACGCTCACGTACCCTATCGTAAACGCATGAAAAAACTCACTTGGATTCCAATGAATATTCATAATACGTAGCTGTGCCGTGTGCGAGAGGCGTGGCCTCCACTCTTAGTTTCCACTCAGAAAAAAATCCTATAATACCAACCGTGGAGGATTATTCATAACACACATATCCAGCAAAGCTTGCTCCAATTACATGAGGACTAACACATGATAAATAAACAACAAGTCATTACATTATTTATTAATGACACCGGCCAACCATAGCATGATGGGCTGCCTTCCTCACTGGTCATTGGGAATGTACGCACAGAAGGGGAAATGCTTGACACTGTTCTGCGTCAGAAAGACGTCAGTTTGGGGAATGCCCCATAAATAGTAATTGAAGGGAAAAACAGAGAGATTGCACAGAACTTGGGTGCTGTGACAGTTATTGAAAGACAATGTTACCCTTGAATACTCTGTACTGAATACTGCCCAACTAAAATGGAAATCAAAAGGTAATTAAACTGAAATGTGCAAAAGTTTATTTTAGGAATTAAAAAATGAACAAACATAACATTTAAACGCACACGCCTTTCATGTGGAATAAGGGAACAATGATGCTCAATACATGCATGTCCCAATCAAATAATTACTCTTCTTCTGACAGACAGGTACTAAGAAAATAAATTATCCTTGTGTAACATTACAAACAATAATCTTCAGCTCTATTCACATTAATCATGGATAAAACATAAAAAAATGACACTAAATGGAAGAAGTGAAAGCAATCAGACAAAAGAAAGTAAAGGAAATGGTCCACAAAGAGAGAGAGAGAGAGAGAGAGAGAGAGAGAGAGAGAGAGAGAGAGAGAGAGAGAGAGAGAGCAAGGGGGTTTAAAAAAAAAGAAGAAAGAAAAAGTTGGCGGTTGAGGCATTGAAACGTGAGGTATTTTTTCTGTGTACCAGACTGTGAAGTGTAAGCCAATTAAGGAGGGAAGCCATATATTGGCAGAGCTAAAAGGGCAGCAAGGATTGATGAAACAAACCTAGCTCAAGTTTGACGATTTGTAACTCCAGTACCAAATGACAAAAATGGGTTTACGCAAGCCAGCGGTTTATAGGAAGCTATGCAAAAGCGCCACAGTGAAGGGAAGAATGGCTTTCTACATGGCAAACACTCGTAATTGGATTCAGTTGAAGAAAAGAAAAAAAAGAAGCATAAAATGTTCTGCATTTAAATAAGATGGTGGCTAGTAGCAACAGCTCATGTAAGCATTTTTTGAACACATCTGGTAAAATTCACAACTCTGAAAGCACGTAGGCTAGTGTTAGCTAATGTTAACATCAGAAGGTCTCGCAAGTCATTTGCAGGAATGAAAGACAGGTGTTCTGCATTTACAAGTCACACACTATACACACATTACACACCTCCAGCTCAGCTCATACATAAATATGGATTCGTTTCATATTGTTCTTCTTGTTTTTGGTCAGGTCTTTCAATATAGTTTATAACACCCACAAAAAAAGAAAGAAAAAGAAATCTTAAATTCAACTTTGGAGATCTCTGTGTGTGTGTGGGGGGGTCCCTTGTGGACTAGGTCCGTCTTGGCCACGCAACTTCATTTCCATGGGAACCGTGCGATGGAGACGAGCAGGGAGACAGTTAAGACAGCGCTCCAGGCGTCTGTGTTGCCAGGCCACAACAAAACTCAACTCTGCGCAACTCTTAGCGGGCCTAGTTTCTAGCTGCGATGACCACAGACAGGGCTACTCCTCCAATGGCGACAGCCGTGGCCCCAAAAAGCCATTTCCAGCTAAATCCCTGTAATAGAGAGAGAGAGACAGAGAGACAAAGAGAGAGAGAGAGAGAGAGAGAGAGAGAGAGAGAGAGAGAGAGAGAGAGAGAGAGAGAGAGTGTGACTACGTCAGCTAAAAGTTTGACCTTGAGTGAGTGAATAAGATCAAACTTTCAGCTGAAGTGGTCCAACAATCACAACAAATACAATGATTAAAATATTATTGCAACTTACAAGATTATCCATTTTGGACCGTTGATCGCATCATATACGCAACAACAAAATGCCTCGCAACAGCTTCAGTTTAAAATGGCCATCACGCTGAATGAACTGTAATACTTATATAACTGTAATTACTAATGATCTGAAAGTGTATAAGTGTTGCTTGGGTACCCATGAGGCCTTGGGCTGGGGTGCGATGGGGCTGGCTTCTGAAGGGTTGCCCAGCATCTTCTTGTACATGGCCTGCTCCGCCCCCTTCTGCTCTGAGTGCTTCTTGGCCAGCTTGGACAGCTCGGCATGGATAGTCTGGGGAAAGCACACACGCACAGATGAGACATGCACGGTGAGAATATCGTATATGCACAATGTATGCCAAAGAAGAAAGTAAGTTGGAAAACATAGGCACATCATTACACGCCAAAGACTGTGAAAGTTATTGGTACATACATACATCAAGCAGTATACAATGCACACCACAAAATTCACCCTCTGTTATTAAATCCATCACAAATACAGACTGGCATCATGCAAAGGCGTGCCATCTTAATGCTCTGGTATGATACCATGTTGACGAATAAGAGCAGGCATGTGAACAGCACTTGTGGAACAATGCAAACAGGGAAGAATGGCGCCATGCACCTCGACCCAAAGAATAGGTGTGATCTGCACACTGACAGACAGCATGACACATCATCTGTAAGGAAGGAAGTCGTTGCACTACTCATTCACAATACGGTAAAATATGAATGCACTGTACACCAAATACTGGAAGAGGCAGTGCTCCTCTATGTGACCATGTCATAGCTCTCCCTGATGTCTATCTACTGTGCGAGTGACTCGTGACTCAACACGCACGCACGCACGCACGCGCGCACACACACACACACACACACACACACACACACACACACACACACACACACACACACACACACACACACACACACACACACACACACACACACACACACACACACACACACGCACGCACACACGCACACGCGCACACACTAAAAGCACTCTGGGCCTGGTGTCAAAAGCAGACGAAGCACTCCCCTTTCCTCGTTAGAGATTCACACCTCTGGCTTTCTTCACATCTAGTTGTACGTGACTTGAGCAGGAGGTGGAGGCTACACACATTAGTGGTGTCAACAATGATCGATTCGGCGATGCAATCCAATGCGGGGCATGGACGATCCAGAATCGATCCGGCAAGTTCCAGAATCGATCCAGCAATTTTTTTTAAGTTTCAATTACTTCCATGGATATTTCGGGAGCAAATGAATGTTAAATTAAATAAAAGCACTTCAAAACATTGCAAGACTGATACAGACTGATACAGACAGTGGGCGTGGTATGCGGGGGTACGCAGTCCACCCACTTCACTTGAGGTGAGATTTCTTTTTTTTAAATTCTGTCCGTGTTTGAATACAAAAAGGGGGTAGACATGATAAGTTGGCTAATTAATTGATGACATCACAAATCGCGTATCCCCACTTTAAAAATCCCCACTACACCACTGGATATGGAAAACAACCAATAAATTGTTGCTCAGTATCTGACTACTTGTATTGCCTCATCATGACTGATTAAACATTTGCTTTGCGTTCAGTAGAAATGTAATGCATTGCAATCATTGACAGTAAATAGAATGGACGCCAAATCAACGCTATTTGCCATTCAACGCTTTGAAGCCAGATTTGGGAACATTCCAACTTACATTCCACCTTAGCAACGCCAAACGCAGGTGCTGATTGGACAACAACAAGACTTCTAACGGTCAATCAAACCATGTTCTGATGCTCATTGGTCAATTTAACTTTTAATATCTCTCTAAAATAAAACATCACCACAAAAAATCACCACCCTGGTAAGTTGGAGAGCAAGGGGACCTACTAGTTGAGCGAAAAATGATCCCCCTGGAGTGGCATTTAAGGGAGATACAGGGTTTTATGTCTATTTGCCATTCAACGCTTTGAAGCCAGATTTGGGAACATTCCAACTTACATTCCACCTTAGCAACGCCAAACGCAGGTGCTGATTGGACAACAACAAGACTTCTAACGGTCAATCAAACCATGTTCTGATGCTCATTGGTCAATTTAACTTTTAATATCTCTCTAAAATAAAACATCACCACAAAAAATCACCACCCTGGTAAGTTGGAGAGCAAGGGGACCTACTAGTTGAGCGAAAAATGATCCCCCTGGAGTGGCATTTAAAGGGGTATGCCACTATTTTGGGGCTTAATACAGTTAAAATAGTTGGCTGGGGTTTATAAAGGTGGTAAAGTGTCTTATTTTTCATGTTAAGCGTTGTCTTGCTGTAAGACACGTTAAAAGAGGAAATATGTCGCTAAGCTAGTGAAAGTCAATGGATCCGTGTAGCATTGTAGCATGCTACATGGATACATTGACTTTCACTAGCTTAGCGACATGCTCCCTTTTTTAACTTGTCTTAAAGCAAGAAAACGGCTTACATGAAAAATAAGACACTTTACCACCTTTATAAACCCTGGCCGCAGATTTTAACTGTATTAAGCCCCAAAATAGTGGCATACTCCTTTAAGGGAGATACAGGGTTTTATGTCTCTCATAGGAATGAATGGGATTTGGCCATTTTTTGGTCTTTTTGGGTCCAACCTTGGCTCCAACTTGGCTTCAACAATGAAATAGAATTTTGGCCTCCATTCTATTTACTCTCAATGATTGCAATGCATTGTAGAATTGAATCGGATCAGATTGGATCGCATAGAATTGAATCGAATCGAATCGCTACCTCCCGAATCGTGATCGAATCGGATCGTGAGGGCAGTGCCGATCCACACCACTAACACACATCTTAAAAAACGTAATGCTGGATACGAGAAATGAGAGGAATAGCAGTAGTGAGTCACTGTGGAGGAAAGTAGGGAGGGAGGAAGTGAGGAAGGCTGCTTATGAGGCTGGTTGGGCTGTCTATCCAATAGGCACTGATGCCTCATGTAGTCAGCCCCAAGTTCCCTCCTAACACTACTGAGGACAACACAGCCTTAGCTCTCACTACTGTATATCTAATACACGAGGAGGAGAGGAGTAGGAGAGGAGAGGAGTAGGAGAGGAGAGGAGAGGAGAGGAGAAGAGAGGAGAAGAGAGGAGAGGAGAGGAGAGGAGAGGAGAGGAGAGGAGAAGAGAGGAGAAGAGAGGAGAGGAGAGGAGAGGAGGACTAAAAGAGAGGAGTGAGGGAGTGAGGAAAGGGGGGGGGAATAGAAGAGTGGAGAGGAAAGAAGAACGTGGGGAAGATAGGAGAGGCGCGGAGAGGACAGATGAGGGAAGGAGAGAGAAGAGGAAAGGAGGAGAGGAGTGGAGAAGACAGGGTGGAAGAAAAAAGCTGCTGCTCCCGGCAGACCTCTGCTGCCTCAGGCTCCACCACATATGCAGAGCAGGCCCCTTTCATAACACACTGCACACGCACGCAAGCACGCACACACGCATGCACATTACATTACACTTAGCTGACGCGTTATTTATCCAAAGCAACTTGCAGTTATTTAGGTTCAGGGCATTGGTTACACGCCCTGGAGCAATGTGGGGTTAGGTGCCTTGCTCAAGGGCACTTCAGCCATGGACGAAGGTGTAGGTAAGGGTGGGATTTGAACATGCAATCCTCTGATCTAAAGACCAGCCCCCAGTGTTTCCCATACATTGAAGAAAATATGGCGCACCGCCATAGTCCAAAAATGTAAAAAAAAAAAAAAAAAAAAAAACTTTTATTTTTTTATTTTTTTAACGAATTCCGTTTGACTAAATATGATATGAAAAACGATTTCCTCCGCATTTTCCTCCTGGAGTAAATACATCCTGTAGAGAAATCAACGAGTGCTTGAAAGACAGAGGGATCAAAAGCCTAGTGAAGTTGTTGTAGTTAACTTGGGTTTGGGAGCAATAAAAAAACCTTCAGAGAAGGGACAGTTGGGATGAGTTTACTGACAATCCCCAGGCTTTGTTTAACAGTTATATGATAATGAGTTAGGCGACATTGATACAGCAGAGGAGACATCGGGCTGCATATAGAAATGAATGTGTAATGAATGTGAATATAGACATAAATGTGTAATATGTTGTTCAGCCCTTTCACTAGGAGGAATTTTGAAAAACTGGCCCTGTGACCAGCACCCCCTATGTAGAATGTGTACACCTATGTGTGTGGGGAGAAAGGTATAGCCTACTCTATAGGGCTATGGGGGGGGGGGGTCATTGCATAGACCCCTGCATGCATACTACATATATGGGTAAAATCTTATGTGATTTCTCAAAACATAAATGGCTGAAATGTAGGCCTATAGTTTCTCCATGCACCAATGTCATACTTTACTCATTGTTTTGCCGTTTTGCATTTACACCGCATGAATTTCCACGCCTCCAACAAAAAAAATCCCGGCTGCCCCCATAGTTTCCAAAATTTCTGTGGGAAACACTGGCCCCACACACACGGACACACACAACAAGGTCAACAGACTCAAATCCCTTGCAAGCCCACCAAAAATCAAACCAGTACAGTAGTGTATAAGAAACTAAAAGAATCTACAATGCACCCCCACAGGAATACTATGTACACAAAGCAGCAGTAGGGAAAAATCTTGCAGCCATCCTCGCTGTCCCGCATAAAGCACAGTGGCAGCAGTAAAGCAGATGTAACATCTCATTTGCAGTGCATGATGGCACAGGCTGGCAGCACTGTACTGTAGTGGTCAATGTAAGTGGGGATACTCGATGCAGAATTATTCAACACTGTAATCCACACGCGCCTGTCTGCTGCGAGGGGAAGGGAAGGGAAGGGAAGAGAGTTGGCATTGGAGAAGGAGTTGACCTTGTGCAGATATGGATGTAGGAGCAAAGATCCACATTCTTCAGGCTCTGAGACTAGTCATTGCATTGCCTCGGCATGGCCTGAGTACTGGGAACGTACTGGCAAATGTGCCAACATGAAACTGTCACACAGTTATGAAACCTCATATGAAGATGGAAAACTACAGGTAGTTTGGAATAAACCACAACACTGTATATAAATAAATAAACAAATAACTGAATAAGGATTACAGCCTTACAAAAACGAATATCAAAATAGAAACAGGCCTAAACCATGAGACAGTGTACATGTTTTTTGTTTGTTTATAAACATGGTGTGGTGAGGTGGGGCAAGATACTGGCAGCAAACCACCATCAGAGCTTGAGTTGTGCACAGCCAGGGCCAACAAGTTGTGCACAGCAAGGGGAAAACAAAAAAAGAAAACTCATGTATAGAATGCATGCATGACAATCGAGGAGAAAGGGAACGGAGGGGGCGGTGGATACGGGAGAAGGGAGGGAGGAAGAGGTATCAAACAGGCCACTGGTTTGGGTATGGGCTTTAAAGGGTGCATGGGCTACATGACCAGACTCCTGTGCAAGAGAAGAGACACGCTAAGAGAGAGAGAGACACTCCAGGTTATTTTCAGCCAGAAGAAATCAGATCCACAGAGCTGGCCATCACTATGTGCTGCCATATGGACACATACAGTAACGTGATTGATGACTGAGGAACCAGTGCCATCTGCTGGCCGGAATAGGAAGCGTACCTACCAATGTGAAATGGAGACACGGCGGAGGGCAGTTGGGAAAGTGATGAAAGCGAAATAATAGAAGCGAAAATGATGCCCATTTTCCCCTTGTGATCACACAGCATATCAAAGCCTAGCAAGCCGTATGTGGATTACACAATAAGTAAGCTAATTCAGTTACAGTGGCGGATGGAGGACCCAAAGTGGCATCAGGACAAGAACCTGTAACCCAGTATTTCTCAACAGGGGCTCTACAGCCCCCCAGGAGGCGTTTGGGAGCCCTAGAGGGGCGTTGAGAAAGATGCAGCGGAGAGAGGGCGGTGCTTAGTTGCCTTTGGGGGGCATTAGTCCATTTTATTTTTTAATACTAAGGGGGGCGTTGTCAGGCTTATGGTGAGGTCAAGGGGACGTTGGGAGGCTTATGGTGATGGCGCCAAGGGGGGCGTTCAAAATAGGTTGAGAACCACTGCTGTAACTGTTTGGCTCCCGGTCCAGCTCCTTAACGGCTAGTAATACAGTACTAGACCTAATCTAATGTAACTTGAGGTGTGAGTCATCTATGGCAGCTATTGAAAGTGAAACCAGGGCTGCGAGGCTTAACCATTCATTTCTGGTGTAACGAGATGTTTCAAGAAAATGTACCTTATTGCTGGGCTCCAGTTTCAGGGCTCTCTTCAGTGTACGGATGGCCTCAGTCAGCTCTCCCTTTAAGGCCAGAACCTGAATATAAATCACACACATTTGTTAAAAGCATTAGATGCATATCACATGAATATGCCTGATAAGCTCAACATATGGGCCAGATGCCTTTGTGGGTGGCTCTGGCTGAAACCAACTTTGGAATAAGTGCATGGCATGTAGTAGACCCCATTTCACATAAAGGACTGAAAACATCCAGATATTTTGATATCAAGCTTAAACGACACAACTAGCCTTATAATAATCCAAAAGCTCTCCATTCCCTAGGTGTGCATGTATCTTCTTGCCAAGTCTGCCAAGTCTCTGTGAACTAGAAAAACAAACAACATTGTGGCAGCATGTTCCCCAAGGAAATTCACAAGGTTCCTTGGGGAGCAGCACTGATGCCTAGCTCTCTTGCAGATGATATTAGTTTTTCATCGATTGACGTTTACACACAATTTCTGGCACTTGACACACAATTCTGGAAACATCTCATCATTTACCAAATCCATGAACCAATATCACTGAACTACAAGCACAATCCCTTCTTTAATCTCTCTACACAATTTTCAGTTTGATAACACACTTTTTCCAAAACATTACACACAATTTTCATTAAGTAAAGCACTTGTCTTCTCAGAGAACACAATGTCATTCAAAACACTAAAATCAATTGCCATACCATGTGCACTTCCACATAGTATGTGCAAACTCCTTTCATATCTGTTTCAATCAGCAATCATCAGTTCATAAGAACACTACATGTGACATTGGTGAACCGAACGAGTGGCTGCATTGAGTTCACATATAATTTGAGTTCTTGAATGCTAAAATATGCAATACAAGAAATCACTTTTGTGTGGTTACTCAATATTTTGTTTTATATGTGAGAGGGTGAGAGAGAATGAGACAAAGAGACAAAGAGAAAGGGAGAAAGAGCGCAAGTGTGTCTTTGGTTGAGAGTCCTGCGGTGTAGTACTACCTTGCCGTAGCGGAAGAGGGCCTTGACATTCTCTGGTTGGTGCACGAGTGCGGAGACGCAGGAGCGCATGGCGGCGTCGTAGTGCTCCAGCTTCAGCTGAGCCGCCGCCATGTTGTTTAGACACTTCACCTTCATATCCAACATCTCAGACTCCTGCTCAGCTGAGATGTCCACTGAAACGCACCACAACACACATTACATTCAATTACACCTCTATTAAATTCACATTCATCTCCAGAAGTTCAACCTCCCGCTCAGCAGAGTTGTCCACTCAAATACGCAAGACCACTACCCATTTACAACAAGTCAGTCCACTGCAACATGCCACATGTATTTGAAGAGATTTGCTGTAAAATGACCTAAACCCCATGTTTTGAGTTTGGCATTTAATAATCGGAAATGACTGTTCAGACATCCTTTCATCTATGTGTGAATTCTTGCTATTCAAATATTTTCAGAACATACTTTTTAAACCTATGTAAAATATATTTTGCAATGCAATGCCCAATACAAAATGTCAATGTCCAAAGTTTTTGAGATGAAACTCTTCATTTACACTCCTCATTTTATGAAGAAGAGAGTAGACTGACACAGGTGGGGGTGTGGAGAGCGGGCCTACGTGACATCAGATCAGGACCCCAGACTATACTAACCCCCCACCAACAACCCAAAGCCATAACATACCTATTTCACAATGCCTTCATCTATAACAACATTAATCAGGTATCTTTTTTAGCCTCTCACTACCCTACGCTTACTATTATTTATTTCAAAAAGTGACCATAGTTGTCTAAAAAGGCACCTTATTATATAATTTCTTCTCTACTAGCAACAGTAGTACATGGGAATGGGACTGCTGCTGGTATCGGCACGCTACCCTGTGACCCTGCCTGCTGACCTTTGGAGCTGGCCTCTGTGATCTGCAGAGCGATGCCGTAAGAGTTGACTGCGTAGGCGAAGTCTCCGCGCTGGTAGTGCGTGTTGCCACGCTCCCTCTTCTGCCCCGCCAGGGTGATGCGGTCCTCGGGGATCATGGTCTCCAGGTCAGGGGCTGGCTGAGCTGAAAGCAGCTGCACCTCCATGCTTAGGCTGCAGTTGGGGCCCACCGGCGGGGACGCACTGCCATCAAGGGAGAGGAGAGGAACACAACAGATGTTACATTACATTATACTTAGCAGACGCTTTTATCCAAAGCAACTTAAATATTGAAGGGTATTGGTTACAGTCCCTGGAGCAATGTGGGGGCAGGTGTCTTGCTCAAGGAAAGAGGTGGGGATTAAACCTGCAACCTAGTGACAAAAATACTGAATCAGAGCAAGATATCGCAAAACACACCCACTCAATGCAAAAGCGTGTGCTCAAGTTGGGTCTCCTAAGGGGGCGTTGTCCCCTACTTCTTTCTTCTCTTTTTGAGGTGTTTGCTCAAGACGTGCGCTACCGCCATCTACAGCGCTAAGGGGACTTCAATTGATTCTCAACCTCAGGATTCCGAAGGTCTCCTAACGGGGCGTTCACCCGACATAAAGTGGATACCGGAAAAAAAACAAAATGACGCTTCTTGTTAGATCCATCTTCTTTGCTAGTGATCTACAGTCCAACGCACTGACCATTGCACCAAAGAGCACCATGGCTGCCCATTACACCAATGCTTCTCAAATAGTGGGGCAGGCCCCCACTGTATTACACAGACTATTTAAACAAAGCTAGTTTCAAAAGCAAACATAATCATCAGCCTATTTTCTGGCTGCAGTTGGGGCCCACTAACAGGCGAACAGTTGCACCATGACGGTGAAACAAAACAAGAAGATGTAATGTCAATCTCATGTTGTCAGGCCAGATCAATCAATCAAACGTCAAAGTAAAAATAGTAGAGGCATGGAAAAAGGAAAGCTAGATCTGCACAATCAGGCTGCCAGCATTCCTCACGATGAGCCACCCTGTTGAACCATGACTACCTGGGTGGGTGGGGGTGGGTGGATGTCTATCCATCATCTTTGGTTGCACTGGTTTTACTACCATGTAAACATGTATTTCAGTGGTGGGCCACCTTCCTTGCTAAAGGCTAAAATAAATAAAATGGCTAACTATACGGAGGACAGTTCCGCTTCAAGGTTAACTCTACTCGTACAATTTGTAGAACTGTATGACCACAAGATAAAGACATTCAGATGGGTCATTTGGAAACATGACTGAATTGTTGGCAGCTTCTAAGAAATGACAATCTCTTGTGAACCTTGACCCTGGCCTGTCTAACACCATGACAACACAGCAATGTGTTCTCAGATGAACTCAAAACAAGAAAAAACACTTGTTGTCATAACAGTTCCCAATTAGTGAGGATTCAAAAACAAAAATGAAAATCAATGAGTTGAAATTCTCAAAATGAAATGCTGCTTCACAGCAGAAGCCCATTTGTGTAATTAGTAAAAGTGCTGGGCTAATTGGAATACGCAAGTAGGATTCCACCATTTGGAAAGAACAAATTGTGGGAGGACTTTTGCATCTCTTCAAAGGAGAATACTAAGATGGACTCAGACGGCCCTGGTGACGCATGCTACGACTTATCTAATGCTACCATATTGAAAATCTTTGGCTCGACATCATCGAGGACGTCTGAACATAACGATAAAGGTGAGATGATGGAGGAGGGAGCAAAGATGCTGTGGAAGCAGCCGTGCAGGTGGCGCTTCATTCCCTCCATCCACCCTTCATTCCTCCTTTATTTGCTCCACAGGACAAGGGGAAACTTGGAGGCATGAGGACAGAGAAAACAACGGGAGGGGGCCATACTGAAATCCAGCCCTGGACATTCATAGACCTTCATAGACAACTACTGTACAATGGCTACCACCTGGGCCCAGCCCATCTATAAATATGATGCCATAATACTGTCAGTTTTCACTGAAATTCATATTGTATCCCTGAACAAGACTGGTTTAAGAAAGGACAAGACATACATGTCACATCACAGAACTATTGCACATTAGTGCCATGCATATGGGGCACTATCAGACAAACAAAACATGGAGCCTGATGCCACAGTCTTCTCCTTCTGCCCTGAAATGATTATCCTCATAGGACAATTAAGACTCCATCTATCTACAGTACATCTGTGCCTCACCTTCCCACTGAGCCGTAGGCATATTTGGCATCCGCCTCCACCAGCGCCGTCTCCCCAACCTCCATCAGCTGCACCGCCAGATCCAAGCCCTGGAGAGACAACGCACGCATGCACGCACACACACACACACGCACGCACGCACGTGCACACGCACACACACATGTGCACACATACACACACACACACAATTTAAGATCGCTGTTGCCATTTGCTTGAACTTCATCATCCCTAGTGAGTAATTGAGTAGAGGGTGCCAGTCAGTCAGAGTCTCATTCTACAGATGGTGTTGCGTGGAGGCAGACTGGGTGGACATTTAAGACTGACTGTCCCTGCCACGGAGAAGATGACTGAGCTGAATATTCTACTGCTATAGAGGCAATGGATGAGATGGGCACCACCTACTGTGCCATGTGGTAGTCAATGAGGTGGGCAGACCGGCGGTTTGTGGCTCAGGCAGACGAGCATGACTAAGATGTCTGGAGATTGAACAGATTGTTACATTTCTAATAAAAAATTTAAGTGCCCTACTTCTCTGAAATGGCACTTCAACCCACAGACACGTACAAGTAGAAGGAGGAGAGGAGACAGTAGAAGTATTTAAATATTTCTTTAGAGATTTGGGGTAATAATGGGGAAAATGTACTAGCCATGCAACACGCAAAGGGGAGGGGAGCCAACGGAGTTGTTACTGGTTTGATATTTCTGAGTAGAAGTGTACTGTTGGTCAGTGTATACCTGAATAACGTCTCCATCTCCAAGTGTGAATGAGAGCTCTGAATCCTCCTCAACCACTGTGCCATCTGCCAGCGAGGTCTTCAGTCTGATCTGCACATTCTGCCCTCTGTTTGGTCGAGTGTCCACCCCTTCACCGTTCTCCAGAACCTTCTTCCTTAAGAGACCACTCCCTGTGGAAATTAACAACCAAATTCACACATTGTATCGAGGGCTTAAAACTAACTTTTTTCATCACCAGCCAAAATGGCTGGTAGATGTTAATCTTACTGACCAAATACACACTCCCTAATGGGTCAAAGTGACTAGTAAGTTGGTCTTTTCCACCAGCCAGACAGAAATTTCACCAGCATTTGGCCAGTTGGTGGGTGTTAATTTAGTGCCCTGATTGTATCTATTGTACATCTTCTAAACCAGTACAATGGCTTTTTGCTTTTATTCTTAGCCTGGCTCTCTCCAGACCTGTGTAGTTCTGCACAGCGCCACTAGTGTTGGCTCTATTAGCACGTAGGGCTGCACGATTATGGAAAAAATCATAATCACGGCAGGTAGTTGGGTCGTATTAGGCTCAGTCATTTCAAATTGGTGTTAAAGTTTGGATTTCACTTCCAAGTTGAAGTTTAGGGTCTATAGAACAATTTGAGTTCGAGTGTCAAACACACAGATAACAAAATGGCCTGCGGGGGGCGCTCTAAAATATATAAACTGCTATAACTTTTGATTAGTTAAACCAAATTTAATATATGAGGTATGTATGGATTCAGCATGAAGAGGAGAAACTGGTGAGCCAAGTATTTGGTTACCAGATTAAAGACACACTATGTAATAAACACACCTTCAGCCAATGGACAGCTAAATCCAGGCTTTTTTAAGATAAAGGGTGGAAATGCCCTCAAAGTTGCAATGACACGTAATTTATTGTTACAAGTTATTGTAAATAAAGCCTGGGTTATCACTTAACTTGATTTGTTCATAATATCCCTGAAGCACACAGATACTTAGGATACCTATACACAAATATGGCTGCATGAAGCCTATATTTAGCACCCAACTTGCAACTTTGAGTTTATGAATTTAGGATCATGAGTACCAGCTTTTTTTACAATCAAGCCATCATTTTATTCACAACTTAAACACTTTATATATGGAAGAAAGTAAATCAATAATAATAATAAAAATAAAAATAAAAATAATAATAATAATAATAATAATAATAATAATAATAATAATAGCCTAAATACTATGGGCCGGGGAACATCATTTTTTCGTGCATTCAAAAAGCAAACAGAAGACCATAGGGCTAACATTTATTCCAATACTCCACTCTACAATAACTATGACAGAGAACAGATTCAAAAACAGTCAGTGGTAAGTCTTAGAAATTGCATGTGCCTTCATGCACTTGCACCGAGATCTGGCAGGTGTATTTGTACAAGTACTCGTATGTTGGAATGTTGAAATACATCTTTGGCAACTGCATCTTTGGTAGTGTAGTCCAAATCTGGGAACTGTTCATTTGTTACCAGATTGGCAGGCATTTCTGGCAAATGCAGATAATAAGAACGGTTTTCATTCCTGTCAACTACGCTGGTAACAAATGGACAGTTCCCAGATGACAGAGATGTCCTCATAACAACAGATGATTGTGTCTACCATGTACGAAATAGTCCTATAGTATTATTTAGTGTGCTTGCCAAAGGCCTCTACTTGCCCCCAGCAAGCATACTAATTGTTCTCCAACAGTTTATTTAGTATGCTTGCGGGAAAGCATACTAATTGTTCATCAACATTTTATTATTATTCTTCATTTTTCCATTCACCTCGGCCTATGGGAATCACCATTCATTAGTACGGCGGCTTTGAATCGTTGCAGCGTTTGAGATAGAGAAACGGTTCGAGTGCCAAAACGAACGGCTCGAAAAGGGCTCAGGGTGGTGTATTTTTCGCTGGCCTCCCCCTTTCATCAGTTCACCAGACTTGTTTTTCCTCAGTTTTCTCTCTGTTTTCCCCCTCATTGAAATGAATAGTAGAATGGTTAAGATGATGATGTCCCAAACTGTGGCAGTTAGAGTGAGAGGTGACCTGACCTGGGGTTTTTAACTAGGTATCAACTAGGTAAATGCATTGTCAGAGAGGTCTTGGCTCTGAATACAAACTGTGTGAAGATCATGAACCAACTCTTAAAAATGTTTCAGAGAGCAGTTTTAAAATCCCTATGATGCGGCCCCATTCACTTACAAAAAAAATGTGTGAACAGCTCAGCGCATAGGCCTGAATATGTCAATTTTTTGACTGAACCATTTGGCCTAGAAAAGTGATCTCAGCTTTGACATGAAGAGCAGGGTTGTGCCATTTGTGTGTCAATATCATCTGGCAACTTGCAAAACTTTTGGAGATATGACAGCGTAAAAATAAGGCTGCACATATTACTCAGCTATTGACTGCCAAAATGTCAACTTTAGATTCTTCATACACACACACACACACACACACACACACACACACACACACACACACACACACACACACACACACACACACACACACACACACACACACACACACACACACACACACACACACACACACACACACACACGCAGCCTTGTAGGCTTGTAGACTTTAGACCTCTGCTGTGACCTGGGCAACCGCAGCCTAATATGCTGCTGTGGCCACTCTATACAGTAAGTGGCAGTGGCCTACTGGGTAGGGTGTTGGTCTGTCAGAGGGTTGCAGGTTCGAATCCCACCCTTACCGCTCCCTACCCACCCTTACCGCTCCCTACCCACCCATTGCTGAAATGGGACCTGAAGCATCTCCACACACACACACACACACACACACACACACACACACACACACACACACACACACACACACACACACACACACACACACACACACACACACACACACACACACACACACACACACACACACACACACACACACACACACACACACACACACCTCTATCTCTTTCCCTCGAGTTTCTGTGTGTGTATACAACAGCTCTGTGTGTGTGTGTGTGTGCATAAGCCGCAAGCATACTAATAGCATTGTCCCTCCGGAAATGCAGTCTTAATAATAATAATAATAATAATAATAATAATAATAATAATAATATTATTATTATTATTATTATTATTATTATTATTATTGATTTATTTTATTCCAGATATAACATTTTTTTGTGATTTTATGTGTGAATAGAATATGGCTTGATTGAAAAAAGTTGATACTATTCATAAACTCAAAGTTGCAAGTTGGGTCCTAAATATCACATAGGCTTTATGCAGCCGTATTTGCGTATAGGTATCCTAGGAATCTTTGTGATTCAGGGATATTCTGAACAAATCAAGTTGAATGATATCCCAGGCTTTATTTACAATAACTTGTAACAATAAATGATGTTTCATTGCAACTTGGAGGGTATTTCCACCCTTTATCTAAAAAAAACCCTGAATTTTGCTGTCCATGGGATAAAAGTGTGCTTTTGACATAGTGTGTCTTTAATCAGGTAACCAAATACTTAGCTCAGCGGCTCCTCCTCTTAATGCTGAATCCATGCATACCTCATATGTTAAATTTGGTTAAACTAATAAAAAGTTATAGCAGTTTATATATTTTAGAGCGCCCCCCGCAGGCCATTTTGTTATCTGTGTGTTTGACACTCGAACTCAAATTGTTCTATAGACCCTAAACTTCAACTTGGAAGTGAAAACCAAACTTTAACACCAATTTGAAATGACTGAGAAAAATTGCACATGCCTACGACCCCACTAAGGGTTCTAGCTAGCGCAAAAGTGCGTGACGGCCCGTTACGCTATAATTTTGGACCGTGACGCTTATTTTGGACCGTTACGCTTATTTTCAATACAGCGTAACGGCATTTTGTCTGTATTATGTAGGCTACAGCCAGATCAATGCCACATCGCCCTAGCTTCTGCCAAACCTGACACATGTCATACTCACTGTATTTAAATGACAATATAGCACTCTACTACTACTACTACTACTAGCCTACTGTTTTTATTTGTCGCGGGGTTTTGACGGCTTTTATTCATCTCTGTGACAAGCGTATGCCAGCATCGAGGCTTAGAAACAACAACAAATGCACGTGTAGCATCGCATCCTTGTTTCTCCAAAGCGTAGTTGCCAACCTGTTAGCAGTGTGAGCAGTAGTGCTGGGCTCGTTACTTGTTACCATACAAACAAATCAGGAGACATTGGGCGCTAAGCGCTGACATTGGGAGTTGACACTATTCGAAAGAGGACAAAGTAGGTGGGAGAAGACGTGCAGATTGACATATATCCGTAACGGTGAGAGGCACTTTTTTCTAAGCTTGCCGGTTGACATGTGGCGTGACTACAAAAAAACCCCTGCATTCGTAGCAAAAGGAGCGTCTTCTGTGGCTAGGCTGCGAAAGGCACCCGGCACCAGTCCTGTGGTTTTAGGACGCGCAAGCTGTACAATAGCGCGAGCTCGGAAAATGTGTCAAACTGCACTTGTCTCGGAATCGGAGCACTCGGACATTGATATGCCCTATTATTAAATGCACACACGGTTCACGGTGCTCCTCGACGTTTTCAAAACTAGTGCAACTGTGAGAAGGAGGGGACACCGCGACACACCTCTCTCTTCCTCTTAATAGATCTCTATTTGCGCTTATGCGCCCGAGAGAGGTAGTCATATTTACCTCTCCAATCGCAAAAGTTCACAGACAACGGTGTTTCATTACCAACTTTTTAGTAGTAACTCGTTAGGCCTACACTACTTTTATCAAAAGTAGTTACATTACTGCAACCCAACACTGATAATTTACCTTTTAGGTACCCCTAGAATGGCCTATTTTTACCTTAAAATGTCAAAAACTCCGCACCACGGACGGATGGGGGGAAACCCCCCTTCTGCACCAACCCCCCCTCTCGGTCGCTTCGCTCCCTCGACCGCTACGCTATAATTTCATCCTAGCTAGAACCCTGATTAAATCGTTATCACGATTATTTTGGTCAAAATCGTAATCACGATTATTTTGGTCAAAATCATAATCACGATTATTAATCAAATTATTGAATTTCACAGATTTTTTTTGAAAATTATAACAAGATGAAATATAGCCAAGAATGAATTATATACGGGATGAGCAAAATAAAATTAATTTATATAATTATGTTAAGGTCATAGCATGAAACTTAGGTGGACAGCAGGGACGTCGTTAGGCCTATTTTAGGGGGGCTTTAGCCCCCCCTACATTAGTATTAGCCCCCCCTGTAACGATTTTGCAAAAAAAAAAAAAAAAAAAAAAAATTTAAGCCCCCCCTGTCTCTCAAACCTAGTGACGGCCCTGGTGGACAGATTTCTGGCCAGAAACACCAGCCTGTCAATATGTTCTGGCTACAAGGACGCTTTCAAAGGTAGGTCACTATTGCCACGATTAAATCACGATTTAAATTTCGACTTCGATTACACTAATTTATCACGATTTTCGATTATTTTCGAATTAATTTCGATTAATTGTGCAGCCCTACTACCAGGTATTGATCCTTTAAAAGATGAATAAAGAATGGTTTTTAAGGATTTTTATGGTGTCAAGGACCGAAAAGTGGTTGATAAAAGGCATGCCTTATGAAAACGAATCCATCACACAACTCTTCCTGATAGTGATTGGAGCTCGCAGAGCTGTGCAGAACTGTGCAGGTCGGAGGACAGCCATGCTTTTGTATTCCAGCTCCCTTTTGCAAAGCTTAAAAAGAATGTCATACCAAAAGAACATTGATCAAATGCTTTCACTGGAATTTTTTGTTTGTTTAATCAGAGTCTGACCATTTCAGTTGGCACTACAACTAAGCTCATGGGTGTTTTCAACCAAACGGTCTCTACAAAAGGCATCAAGCAGAGAGTCAGTCAATAACCCTTTCGAAATTTCATTTCAGACATTACTTTTGATTCAGCATCTTCTTCTCTTAAATATTTGAGTTTTCCCCATGTTAGAACATGGTCACAATCTGGGCACACTTAATGAAGTAGTACACAGCAACACTTCCCTGTTGACTACTTGCCAAGCATAATCATTTAGAAGGCTATCTGCTCAGGGAAGTACTGGTAGTCCATGAACTCATCCAGTCCTAAAAACAAATGACTCACTGATCTGCTTTTTTAGAGATCTTCTCTACAGAACCAACCATTTGATTACAGCCCCAAAGTGTGATAAGTTCAAAAGAATTCTGAAGCAGTACTAAAGAAAGACAGGCGCACAGTGACACAGTGATATTGCCATACACCAACAATGCTTTTCATCTTAAAAGACAGCCTCGAGCCCTACCTAGAATGTCCACCCACTCATCCTTGGGAGCAGACTGCTGTGCAGGGGCGTCATCTTTGGAGGGAGCGCTGGCCCCCACCGCCTCCTCCTCTCCCTGCTTCCCGCCGCCTGCGTCCTCAAGAGGGGGGATGTCGTCGTCCCCTCCATCGTCCTCGCTGTTCTCTAGCATCTCAAAGTCCTCTCCCCCGCCCAGCAGCAGAGAGCGGCCAGAGGGCTCTGTTGCTGCTGCCGCTGCACTGGTGGCACCCAAGTCCTGATGGTCGCCAGCCTCAGCATCACCACCAGTCACCAGTGTCTCCTCCACGTCAGCCATCTTCCTTCTATAAGGACCAATTGAAGAGTGTCATTTACTATCCATCTGAGAGTAACTTGGCTTTAGGTGACTTTTTCTTTTAAGCCAAAACCAATTGGTCACAATGCCAAGCCTGATGATTATTAAATACAAGCAGTGCAGTAATAACAGTGATTTAAGGTTAGGGCTCCAGTGACTTGCAGCAATTTGAAAGAAAAGAAAAAAATCAGCCGTTAGTGTCCTTCAGTCTCCTTTCTACGGGACATTAGAGGGGTGTGTTATTCGCCACCGCCTATTACCAAGCATTTCAAACTGCCTAGGAACTAGGGTGTTGGGAAAGACAGCCCAGAGCAACATACAGCTATTTAGAGAAGAGCTGATACTCTTATCCAAAGCACCACTTAGATAGTCAGTCACCCTGAAGCAATGTGGGTTAGACGCCTTGCTCAAGAACAATTCAGCAACTGATGAAACAAAGATGACCACCCAGAGACCCACAGTTTAGGCTAAGTTGCTAACCATAAGACCAATTATGCTAGAGAAGCTTTGTCCCACCTCTGAGTACTTACAATGAAACTATTATTGCATTACCACCAGGCTCTGGGGTCGGTGCACATGAATAATACATATCAACAAACATTGTAGTTATTATTTCAGGATATTTCAAGGGAAGGGGTAGTTCTACTTAGCCTGGCGAGCCAAACCCCTACAGCAAAAATGCTCCACGTCGTGTCAAATTCACCAGTAATTTAACATGATATCAAGCCATAGGGATGTCTCGATCCAACACTTAGCATAAAACTACACACGACATTAAAAGAACACATAACATAAGCTAATCATCTGACCAGCAGATCAATCAGCACAACTGAGAGCCTCAGCAGTGTTACGTCTGTGAGTGAGTACAAAAAAAACTAACGTTTCAAACATTTCTGAAGTAAAAACACTGTAAACTGAACGAAGGAAGACGTTTCTGAATCCCCATCCAGCTAGGTTTACAATCCACATTCTGTTCCACGGGGCGTCACACTTGCACAAAGGTGAGGGGAAATTAAGTATTACTATTATATTACGTTGTAAAGGTTGGCCAGAGTAAACACAAACACCGAGTGATGACACGGGAGTGTCGTTTGGGTTGCAATAATAAGTAAGTCGCTGAAACTGTCAAGTTAGCAAGCTAGCCACTTGGCTAGCTTGCCTGTCAAAATCTGACAGGATAGAACTGGGGTTTCCAAGCAAACACTAGGTGACAGATAAACCCAGTCTGGCACTACTTAAACCACGTCAAGTGGCTCAGGCTCATTTCAGCTACCCAGAAAGATGAATTTAACAGCAATGGAATATAAAACAGTATCCGACATACCAGCTTTTCACTTTCAACTTGCGATGTATTTACAGGCAGTTTATGTGGTGTTTCTAGAACTTTCCCTCAAGTTTCCCAGGCTAACAAGTTAGCTTGGCAACTAGCACAAGAACCCGTGCTAGCTGGCTAGGACAGCTAATACCTCAGAGAAGCATCTCTGTATTCATTGCGCTGAGGGCGTAATCTAACTGAACAGCCTGTTTCACATTATCAATATGTCAGTATTGACGACGTTAGGTGTTTAACAGCAAATATAACCAGGACATTGAAATTACCTCGTGGAGGGATGTCACAATTCTGTCGGGATGCGGGTATCCTCTGGCAATGTTTTCATAAGCTCTGCTGTCTCCAGCATCACCCAATACTACTTCCGGGTCACTGAAGGAACTTGGAAAAAAGTCCTTAGATTTTATCATGGTCAGTCCATGATCATATTTATGGAACTCTAAAGAATTATAGATCTGTCAAGTGTTTGTTAGAAATGATGTAAAAAAAACAACAACAACAACAACACACACACACACACACACACACACACACACACACACACACACACACACACACACACACACACACACACACACACACACACACACACACACACACACACACACACACACACACACACACAGTCCAGTGAGAAAAGAATAGGCCTATCACCAGTGCCAGTCACAAGACTGCAGTGACCTGTCACTTATGTGATATACAGTAAATAAGTCAAAAATAGGCCTAAACCTTCCTGCATTTTGCCAAGAATATGGTGAAACAGCAGATGACCTCCACCTGCTCCTGATTGGCTATGAAAACCATGGTTAGAACTGGGGGTCGGACTCGGACGCGGTTGCCTACTACAAGGGGGTCGTGGACACAGGTGCGCCGCTATAAATGTTGGGCCCCAAGAAAGATTTGAATTTTGGACCCCTGTCAGTGCTGTGAGTGCTTGGGCCCTTAGAATCTGTAACACCTTTCCCCCCTATAGCGGCACGCACATGTGTGGACAGAAGGTCATAACACCTTGAATAGGCTATATGCTTTCATAACCTTTCCATACATTCTTAGTAACAATATTCACTTGTCTCTACCTTTCCTGTGATTTATTCTACATTACAGTTTAGCAAAATTATGTTTTTGAATTTGAAAAATGGGAGCTGGGGGGTCCCAAAAAAGTCCAAAAGGGGGTTCCAGCAGAAAAGGTTTGAGAACTACATGATTTTATTGTCATACTGCTACACTGCCATAGCCTGGTCTACTCCAATATACTTCAGACTTGTATGTGTGGGGCACACACATTAAAAAAAAAACATTATTTTCAATAATAGGTGGGGGATGAACTATTTAAGAAAGTAACGGCCCTCGAGACATAGGTTCCCCACCCTTGCACTATAGGCTTATAGCAATGGCAAATGAGGGTTACCACTTGCTCTGAATTAAAGTAAAGTATGTAGGCTGACTATGCTTATTCTGAGTATTTATCCATGCAGAAAATGCAGAGTCAACATAAATAAAAGTGCAGGGCAATAAAATAAGTGTTCTCTCTCTCTCTCTCTCTCTCTCTCATCCTCAGTACTCCTCATCAACTCTCTCTCTCTCTCTCTCTCTCTCTCTCTCTCTCTCTCTCTCTCTCTCTCTCTCTCTCTCTCTCTCTCTCTCTCTCTCTCTCTCTCTCTCTCTCTCTCTCTCTCTCTCTCTCTCTCTCTCTCTCTCTCTCTCTCTCTCTCTCTCTCTCTCTCTCTCTCTCTCTCTCTCTCTCTTTCCCCCCCCCCTTAGGTGAACCCATCCACGCCTGAAGTTACTGTTCTGTTTGTTTAGTTTTGGATAATTATAAGACACATACAGTATAAATCAGGCTGCTCCCTACAAGCATATCATTCAATCAACAGTGGCAAATGTAACACATCATTTGAGGAAAAAGACACAAACAGTACAAAATATCAAATTACATTTATTATTGATGCAGTCTTTTTTTGATAAGCAAATTTTTCCCGTTCAGTCTAAAGAAACTTTACAATATAAAGAAACATACAAAGGACATCTTTTATCACCTACACAAGACACCTAAGTCCCTAAGACAAAGATCAAAGCTACCCTACCATGAAAATACAAAGCAAACCTAAAGAGACAGACTGCTTCATATTAAATACTGTCGTGCCGCCAAATAGGACAATGAACGGTACATGAGATTCAAATCAACCCCTTCCCCAAACTTCCTCCCCCCACCCCACTCCACAATACACACGTCCCCATCCCCCGCCCCAAATCCATTCTAATATTACACTATAATACAGCACAATAGAATTACAGAGATGGCCAACAGCTTAACAGAGAAAACTGGCAGGATCTGTGAGCATCAGTCTATACAAGGCATTTTTAAAAAGGGTTCAGAGAGAAACTGGCGGTACAACTTGGAATAAATATATTCTTGTGGTGCTCTGTTTAGCAATAACACAAAATCCTTCATATTTTCACACAAAATGGGGTTTCCGTTGAGATCATTGTCATAATGTGGCAAGCCTGCTATTGACTTGTTTGTCGCAGTCAACAGTACGGACATATTATTGGTAGCTGAACGTGGGATGTGGGCATAATAAATGCAGAGGTCTGTGTTAGGAAGGGGGAGAACTACTTCTCCGTCTTCTGTATTGTGGGGAGTAGGCTGCCTCCTCCTCCTCCTCATCCTCCTCCTCCTCCTCCTCCGTCTCTGGTTCACAACAATGACGAGGCATCGCAGAGACAAAGAGGTCAGAGCTACTGATGCAGACACAGACACACAGGCCATAACATTCTGCAGAACAACATGCATCAGGGTCAAGTGCGTGTCTATGGATGACAGCGCCACTCTGCTGGTTTTGGACTGCACAAATGCACTAACTTCGGCTATGCTGTGCTGTGGAACAAAGATTTGTTTCTTTTTGAGGAGATTAGGGATGTTTTTTTAAGTCAGTGAGAAAAGACAAAGACATTTCATATGTTGTTTTCCCAGGGGGGCATCAAAACGCATATTTCTTTAAAAAGGGCTGCAGTTTCTGAAGCTCTACCATCTTTTTTGAAAAATGAAAAACATGAACAGTTGAATTTATACTCTTATCTCATCATCATCGCCGTCATTATTATCATCATCATTATCATCTTTTTGTAAGCTGTATTCATTGGTAGTGACAGACATATCAAAACATGTCAATGATATCAAAATGCATTTTACAGTATTTACAAATAAGAAGGAGGATGGGGTGGAGGTCGGGGCTGAGAGGGAGTACGGTACCCAGGGCTGGGCTGGGCTGGGCTGGGCTGGGCGAGGAGGGGCAGGGTGAGGGTGGGGCAGGGTGAGGGTGGGTGGGATTGGGTTGAGTAGGGTAGGGTGGTCTTCACCACCATTGCCAGGGGGCCAGGGGGGCATGTGGCCAGGACTATACCCTGGAGAGAGAGAGCGTCCTTGGGGCCTCTGCTTGCTATGTGTATGCTTACGTCACTGCACTGTGGCCCAACAGCAGTCTCACAACACAGGCCTCCCTCAATTCAAATAAAAACCAACAGAATAGATTGAAGTGTATCAGAGGCGGCGAGACGGGAAAGCGGAGTGGGAGAGATGGTGTGTGTGTGTGTGTGTGTGTGTGTGTGTGTGTGTGTGTGTGTGTGTGTGTGTGTGTGTGTGTGTGTGTGTGTGTGTGTGTGTGTGTGTGTGTAGGATAATAGCTGGCGAGTATGGACACTGCCACCAAGAGGCATTGTGTTACTTTCCTCACTAATAGTAGAGACACATACCCACTCCTTTAGCTTCATTAGAGGGCAACCCAGAAGTCACTAGTCACTAGCCACTAATGCCGAACGATGACCTTGTAACCAAACCACACCTATTAGGACTATGTAATCATGTGATGTTTGTTTTCATTCAACTTTTCAACCATCAAAGTCCATGCTTGGAGAGCAGGCCTAGGCCTACCACCTTGTCGAAATGTCGCTCCTCTGATTTGTGCTTTGAAAATAAATCAATAGTAACAAATAAACGGCAAAAAATGAAACAGAACAATAGCTCACTTTATCAGGAGTCCAGAACAGAAAAAAATGAATGCCTAATGTATGTGTGGTAGATGCAGGCTTGTCATTAGAGTGTAGGTCTGAATGAAACTGACACAAAAGGGACAGCAGTTCAATGAGGAAAAATGACTGAGTACAGATTGTAAATAGCTGAGCATGCGGGAGAGACGCATGTATGCGTGTGTTTGTGTGTATGTTGAGTCTGTATGAGGGACGGGGGGTTTCCAGTGCTGAAATGAAGGGACAGAGGAGTCAGGGGCCCCTGAACAGGTGCAAAGCCAGAGATCGGGCAGCCATCTTGACTGAAACTGTGGGGAGTGTGGAGTGGTGCTAAAGCAAACGGGATCCTCAGAAAGACACACAAGGACACAGGAAGAGGTATGTGCAGGGAGACATTTCAACAAAACAAACAAACAAACAAACAAAAATCAATGACATTGAAGACAACAAAAAACCTAAAATCATGTAAACAGAAGTGTCATTGTGCATTTCTGAGTGTGTGCTTATTATGTCGTCAATGCGGTTGAAATAGAATGTGCCCTTTGCAGGTAAACCCATAACATTATGCCTACATCATCTTAACAATGTCAGTTGTGAGAATTATAATCATTAATATCATCAATAAAATACAGAACCACAATAATGAAGTGTCATCCTAATATATCAACAGTCCCATTTTTCTTTTTATAAATCCACGCAGCAATTGATGCAGCTGTCAAAACCACAGGATTCTGACTCGTTCGCTCAATTACCAGGTGATGACATACTTTCAGTTTTAAAAGAAGAACATAAAAAAAAAAAAAACGAAATGAAAAATAAAATCGGGCCACCAGCCTTAGCTTTTGATTGGCTGGTTTTGCTGAGAGGGGTTCCTGGAGGACTGGCATGTCCTATGAGCCCTCAGTGCGTGAGGCTGGACAGGAAGCTGCTGTCAGGAAGTAATGCGTGGTTGGTGGTGGACACGGCAGTTCAGGTGGCTCTTCCTGGGGCTCTCCTCTCCTCTCCTCTCTCAACCTGCGACACCCCTGCGGAGCTGAGCTGAGCTGAGCTGAGCTGGGCACCGTACAGCTATCCCATCAGGCCGTGGGGCATCGGCTGCAGTCCGAGAAGGGGAGGTGGAGGTCAGGAGAAGGTCAGGTGAAGGTCAGGGTGGAGGGCAGGGGTCGACAGTCATGGGGGTTCAGAAGGAGCAGCAGAGGAAGGGGAGTGGGTAGCAAAGGGAAGGGAGAGATAAAAAAAAGAAATAAAACAAAAAAACAAAAAGGTAAAAATTAAAATAAAATGATCACACACTCATTGTCATGTTGGGTGAATACTGTGAAGAAAAGAGAGAGGGGGAAAGGAGCAGCATTAAACCAATGCTAGTCATTAAAAATACAACATAACACGTGGCAAATAGACTACCACGTGACAACGACTAACATCTGCAGCTAAACAGTGGTGGCTATGCCATGTGTAATTATAGGCTAAATGAAATGTGAAGGGATAGTGAACCGGTAAGGGAGAGGAGAAAGGTAAGATCAGATACTCACACTTTCACTTTGGAATGGGTTTAAGAAATTTCCCCCCATCTCGCCGTCATCCCGCGGGGTGCCCGGGGGGTTGTTCATGCCCGCCATGTTGTTAGGAGAGTTCTAGAGCACAGAACAAAGCGTTTTTTTTTACTCAAGGGAGCTCCAGAGAACAAAACAAGGTGTTTTACTGTAGTTATCTTGGGATATTTTGGAAGTCTGTGAATGCAGTGAAATGCGAGTTATATCAGAAAACATTTCTGGCAAGGGACCCAAACATAACATCCAGTTAGATGTCTGGTCTGCTCTATGAAGCTATGAAGAATATCTACAGAAACACTCATATTCTGTGCAGGAACAACGGTCATAAACAAAGTAAGAGTTGAGTATTCTCACCTTTGGCAACCCATCCATGTCGCCAGAGCCTGCAAAGACATAAACAAACAAAGATGTAATTTTTCAGATTTTTCCACTTGTTGGGCGAAACCAGACCTTTGGGCTTCTTTATTTGAAGGGCTCTTCATTGAAGGGCTTTTAGAAGACAATTTTTAACAACAAGTGAGCTGACTATCCTTTCAATTAGCCAATTATACACCTTTTTATAAAAGGGAAGTAACTCAGTTGTCACAGAAGGCAATCCGTTTATAATTCACTAAGGGATGCAATTTTATAGCAGAATTACATTTCCGGTGATGACAGACTGGTGCAGAGTGGACTTGATAATGTTGGACTGGGCCCAGAAATAGGGAGAATCAATTGGCTATCACTACAGCCTTCTGCTGCTGTCACAGGTGGACTGCGATTCTTCTGTAATCCAGCAGGGGGCGGTAGAGCTCTATCACTGTCTGTGCAACTAGCAGAACTCATGTTTCATATGGGACACGCAACACTGTTTGAGATAAACACAACTCCATAAGTATTCATCAAAGTCAGTGAGTGATGCTGCCCTACTTGACATGAAAGACTCTAATTCCATTAACAACTAATGAGACAACTCTAATGTCACTGCATGTTTTCCTTTCACTATTTCTATGAATGTGACAAATAAAAGTCCTTATTATGTGTCATTCAAATGCTATGGGAATTAAGGTAAATACCAAACGCTAAAATTGCAAAGATGAGATAACCTTTGACCTTTTCAACATGGCAGAGAGAAATTGTAGTTTATTTCTCTCAAAAACAGAAGCCGTTTTTTTGTAGGCAGCGTAAATATTGTGAATGGCAGGGTAAAACGCCAATGCCAAAACGTACAAGCCCACCAAATATGTATCACAAAATGGTTAGTCCTATGTTTGGCAGTTTCAAACATGCACATGCACACTTTCAAACATCCCCCGTCGCGTTTTACGTCACTAAGACAACAAAAGGACTTGAACACAACACCCTCGTAATTTCCTCTTAGTGGAAAGCACCAACTTTCCCATGGCACATGAATGAACCATAAGGCCGCCACCACCAGCACTGCAAAAAGATGGCAAATTATCTGTGTTCATTACGTATGGTCCTTTAAAACTCAGCTAGTTCTTACAGTCACGTCCTAAGTGAGCTAATCTTCCTCTGCTACTGTAGTAATAGTAGGCTATAGTGGGATATTGATCACTGTAAGTTAAGAGGGGCTGCCCATCTTTAAATACACCAATTTATCCACCTGTGGTCACTGTTACAATGTTTATATGCAATAATGCTTGTGTGTTGTTGGAGTGGGTGTAAGTGGGCTGGGGCTTACCTAGTGATCCGTTCATATGATGTGGTTCCATTGCTCCCATTCCACCCATCGGGCCGTCAGGACCTGGACCCATGGGGAACTGCAAAGACAACACAAGCACACATGAATACACAGGGAAAGACTGTGTGTGTGTGTGTGTGTGTGTGTGTGTGTGTGTGTGTGTGTGTGTGTGTGTGTGTGTGTGTGTGTGTGTGTGTGTGTGTGTGTGTGTGTGTGTGTGTGAGTGAGTGAGTGAGTGAGTGAGTGAGTGAGTGAGTGAGTGAGTGAGTGAGTGAGTGAGTGAGTGAGTGAGTGAGTGAGTGAGAGAGTGTGTGTGTGTGTGTGTGTGTGTGTGTGTGTGTGTGTGTGTGTGTGTGTGTGTGTGTGTGTGTGTGTGTGTGTGTGTGTGTGTGTGTGTGTGTGTGTGTGTGTGTGTGTGTGTGTGTGTGTGTGTGTGTGTGTGTGTGTGTGTGTGTGTGTGTCGTGTGCGTGTATGTCTGTGTGTGTACTGCACCAATCTACCTTCGTGAGGCCACTGCTTTTGGTGCACACCAACAAGGCGGGGCCCTCACTCCATGTGGGGCCAAAATCCTGGACCCCACATGTTTTGACCCCTTTTGCTGGGGTAGTTTTGTTGTTACTGGTAAAAGTGAAAGTGTAAAAACATTTCCTCACTGACAGGTTAAGATTAGGAATTGTTTTGGACTGGGCACAGACACAGTTTAGCATTCTATAGCTATTGTTAGCATAGCTATAGCTATTGGCCCCACAAGATATTAAGGTGGGGCTGTGTGTGAATGAATGAGTGAGTGTGTGTGTGTGTGTGTGTGTGTGTGTGTGTGTGTGTGTGTGTGTGTGTGTGTGTGTGTGTGTGTGTGTGTGTGTGTGTGTGTGTGTGTGTGTGTGTGTGTGTGTGTGTGTGTGTGTGTTTACATTAGGTCTGTTTCCGCCAGGGCCGATGGGGTTCATCATTGTGTAGATGTTTTCGCTTGAGTTTGTGGAGTCTGTTTGAGGAGGACAGAAAGGATAATCGTGAACACATCCACCTTACACCTAACGCTCCTATCCCTCCCAACACTTACAGGATGCTCATAGTTACTGTACATACAGTACAAAGAGACACGTCAGTGTGTACTTTTGTCAAGGCAGGTGTCAAGGATATACAATGACATAAGCATTTTATTTGTCATAGAGATAGCGTAACACATCAAGTACAAACAGAACTGAAAGAGATCCTGAGTAACAAGTAACAAGCATGCAGTGAGATCATAGTTGTGTCAATCATAGTCCATGATGAAGTGATATCTGCTCTGATTGGCTCTCTGATGTGCAGCCTATAACCCTTG
>NC_085862.1:50640179-50645179 GCF_034702125.1 Engraulis encrasicolus | reverse complement strand
CTGGTTTGGCATACGGAGGGAGGGGCGAGGTCCACCTGGGTACCGTGGCGACATGAATGGCTGGAAGTCAGAACAGGACAGAGTTACGTTCTGTGTGTGTGTGTGTGTGCCTGTGTTTGAGAGTGTGTGTGTGTGCGTAGTACCAGGGATGGAAATAAGCACCCGTCCACCTGCCAATGACGGGTAAATTCCAGTGGTGACTGGTACATTTTTCATCCCACCAGTCACTTTGACTGGTAAAAACAGTGAGTGACTGGTAGATTTTGAAATCTACCTGCCACCGTGACTGGTGGGTAAAAAACTTCCACCCCTGGTGCGTACGGATCTGTATGTGTGTGCGCATCTGTGTCTGTGTGTGTGTGTGTGTGTGTGTGTGTGTGTGTGTGTGTGTGTGTGTGTCAGGGCTTGACACTGGCACCTGCCAACCGGCCAAATGCTGGTAAAACTTGGCTGTGGCTAGTAATACTATCAGTGTCACTAGCCAATTTGGCTGGCAGCTTATTCCTTGGTATGGACATACATATCATAGTAGCCTATATTCTGTTGTTTGCCCCTTGTGTATCAATTGTTTGTATTGAAGTTCAAGGAAAAGCTCAATATCTCAGTTTCTATTTGCTTGATATACTTCCATGTAGAAAGCTATACACTCATCTTGCTTTAGCACCTCATCCTCTGAGTTTAGACGTACACTATCATGATAAAGAAAAGAAAAAAAAACAATATAAAATCTGTGGCTAGTAGAATACCTGAATGGCTAGTGACTTGGGGAAACCACTAGCCACAGTGGCCGGTTGGTCAAAAAGTTAATGTCAAGCCCTGGTGTGTGTGTGTGTGTGTGTGTGTGTGTGTGTGTGTGTGTGTGTGTGTGTGTGTGTGTGTGTGTGTGTGTGTATGCGTGCGTGTATGCGTGTGTGTGTGTGTGTGTGCGTGTGTGCGTGCGTGTGTGTACCTGTCCGTGGGGTCCCATCATGGGGTTGTTGGGGTTGTGTGGAGGTGGCTGGGCGTGAGGAGACTGCTGTGATCCGGGAGGACCCTGTAAGACACACACACACATGTAGGATGAGAGCGGGCTACAAAAACGCACACACACAGACACACACACACACGCATGTATGCACGCACGCACGCACACACAAGCATGTACGCACGCATGCACAGGTAGGATGAGAGCAGGCTAAAAGCTTGCACACACACACGCACCACACGCAGACACAGTCAGTGTCAGAGTGACATCATCTGTGAGGATTAATCTTCTAATCCCTTTCTGTCAGCATCTCCTTTACTAACACACTCCCCATACCAGGCCCCCTCTCTTGGCCAAATGCACACACACGCATGCATGTACGCACGTACACACACACACGCACACACTCACCTATATATGAAGGGTTTCGGTGCAAAACGGCATATCCACCATTTTTGACTTTTGCATTTTATGATTGAAAATGACTGTTCAGAGGTCCTATCACCTTTGTGTGAATTCTTGCCATTCAAATATTTTGAGAACATCCTTTTTAAACCTGTATAAAATGCAATTTCAATGCATTTCAATTGCAATGGAATGCCCAAAACAAAAATGTCCCATTTCCCAACATTCAACAAAATGGATATACACCGTTTTGCAACAAAAACCCTTAATATGTACACATACACTCACACTGGTCTCACACACATTATGTACATGGGTGGTTGACGTTTAAGGGCGTAACGCAAAAAAAAAAAAAAGTTTTTCAAATTCCTGAAAAAAATGATGGATAAAAATTTGAAAAAAAAAAAGAAAAAAATAAAGCACTTAGTGGTCTGTGGAACTTCACCTTATTTTTGCCATTTTTGGGAAAATGTGTCCTGCATCAACACATAGCATAGGCATGTCACACCGCAGGAAAATGGAGTCACACCACAGGGAATTCACTGCATTATGGCCATTTTAATCCTTTTGTATACATGACTGACATCTGAGCTCATGCTAACTTGATAATGATATTGTGGTTAATCTTAATGTGTTTTCATTAATAAAAAAAACTTTTTTTTCCTCCTATAAGAGCAGTCACACCACAGGACACCATAAAATGAACCTAAGCATTGCGTGACAGAAAGATTGCAATATGAAGACATATTAAGAGGTTAAGAGTCACCTTAAACTTCCACAGCACTCTCCAATAACTGAGGTACTGACTGGTTAGGAGCCAGTCTTTCAGACCCTTGTAGTTGGCCTTGCAGCTGCCCATTCACAAACATTGACATACATGTCACCCCACAGGACGCAATTTGTGTTACGAAATTGAACTTGTAGTTAATATTACTGTCTTGAGTTTTTTCCACATTCACATATCTTAATCTAAAGTTAAGATTTATGCAATCATGCCAAATGCTTCATACATTATTCAAAATGTTGCTGGTTAATTTATATATATATTATTATATATTGTTTCATTAATGTTACAGTCACACCGCAGGAAATTTGACATATAAACCTTTACATAAATCTTAACAAAAATGTTTCTTCTCATCTAAGACTAATATGAAACATAATGTACCACATCTTCTTTCATTGACATTTGTTTTTTAAAGGAAAATAACAGTTTTGTAGGTTTTTAACCAATGTTACGAAAAAACAAGGCGTCACGTCTCCCACCAACATACAGGCACACATACGTGTACACGCACACAAGCACATGCACACGCACGCACGCATACACGCATGCACACACACGCACAGACACACACAAGCACAAGAGTCTCAGTATAGCCATGTTGTTTGCAGAGGAGCTCGCATAACAAGCAAAAGTCCAACTGTGGGCCTGCATGTCTTTCTAGAAAGCACCTGTACATTACTTCACAACTCGCAGGGAGAGAGACTGAGATTTCCAAGCCCTGTACGTACATCATCACACTCACCCCATCCCTCACACTTGTTCCCTCTGTCACACATACACACTTTCTCTCTCTCTCTCTCTCTCTCACACACACACACGCACACACACTTAACGTATTCCCTCTCTCACACATACACACACTCTCTCACACTGATTTCTCACCAGCTCTAACTGTATTCTCACGCCTTATGTAACACTAATGACGAGATTCGAAAAAGCACCCCACTGCAGCTCTCTCTGTGTGTCTCTGAAAAAGTCATTGTATGCGCATTGTATGTGTATGTATGTGTGTGTGTGTGTGTGTGTGTGTGTGTGTGTGTGTGTGTGTGTGTGTGTGTGTGTGTGTGTGTGTGTGTGTGTGTGTGTGTGTGTGTGTGTGTGTGTACTAGAGAGAGAGAGTGAGAGAGAGAAAGAGAGAGAGAGAGAGAGAGAGAGAGAGAGAGAGAGAGAGAGAGAGAGAGAGAGAGAGAGAGAGAGATTGTGTGTGTGTGTGTGTGTGTACATGTGGCAGTATCAGAGAGAGAGAGAGAGAGAGAGAGAGAGAGAGAGAGAGAGAGAAAGAGAGAGTGTGTGTGTGCATGCTTGCCTGCGTGCGGGCGGGCATACGGGGGTGCGGGCGTGCGGGTGTGCGTGCGTGCGTGTGTGTTCTGTCTGAGCCAGTGTGTCTGCGAGGTTCTCTAAGGCGCTCTGGGTGTTCCGTGTGTGTGTATGTGTGTGTTCCGTCTGTCTGCCTGTCGGAATAGAACATGCGTCTTACGCAACCTCCACTCTCCTCTCCTCTCCTCTCCTCTCCTCTTCTCTCCTCTTCTCTCCTCTTCTCTCCTCTCCTCTCCTCTCCTCTCCTCTCCTCTCTTCACTTCCTGCTTTAATAATGCAGACATGGGGGGCTGCCCTGCCACTCTGGTACAGCAACATGACACGCACACACACACACACGAACACACACGCGCGCACACACACACACTCACACTCTCTCTCTCACACACACGCACACACACACACACACACACCCCTCATTAGCACCAATCACACTGATTCCTCAAGATATCCCAACCGCCTTGCACAGGAGTGCAAACGCTCAACACTTGTACTACTTGTACTTGTGGATTCCTTACATTCATAATTATCACATCAGTACAATGTTTTAACAGCATCACATGTGACTTGCGTCTTGTGTATATTACCGCAGGTGTGAATATAGCAGTACCTCCCTCTTGAAATGTAGTTTAAAAATTTAAAAAGCTGATGACATGCTTCTCTGCTATGGCACTGCTTAACTTGGGACGGACTCTACAGTTGCTGAAGGTATTCTGGCTGGCAGGAGGCGACTGCGATGGGATGCTTTGTGGATCGTTCCTGAACAAATTACCCACTTCATAGACTACACTTAAGGCAGCGTTAGCCTCCAAAATACTTTAAAAAGCCTTATTGACTGAGCCACAACAAACAGGGAGGACCTTGCCATATTACAGTCTCCAGTGACACCTCTCTAGCAAGTGCTGGCCGCATTATTTACTAACACGGGGATATACAGGGGGGGGGGAGTGATGGGATGTGATGCCCCCCCAGGAGCCACCATAACAAATGCTCTATCCATCTAAAACAAAGAGTTTTCCACGCAACTGTGACTACCCCATGTCTGAGGCAACTGACATGTGACATTGTGTTCAAACCGCTGTTATCAAAGCCATGAGCACGTTATCACCATGAAAAATGTTAACTGGGGTACTGAGACGGGACACACACACACACTAGATTTGAATTTGAGTATCAATATTAAAAGTACCTTATGTGCAGATATGGTTTTCAACAGTGAATCTGATTTTGATTTCTGCCTTTTGACACGTCCATTACCTAGCCTAGCCATGAAACTCAGGACGGCGGAGTTGTGGGGGCGACCAATCAGCCCGGATGGAAGGCTGGGTGCCGGCAGAGCCACCGAAGTAAGATTTGGGCTAATCCCATTGACCTCTGTGTTCCATTTTCATACAAAGATGGCTGCTCACAGAGACTTTGACACACAGATGACATAGTTACAAAATAGCTCCAGGAAGTGGACTTTGAACACACAAAAGTGAAGCAAAGGTAAATGTAATTCATTTTTATTCATTTATATGTCATCTT
>NC_085862.1:50630179-50632679 GCF_034702125.1 Engraulis encrasicolus | reverse complement strand
TACACACACACACAAATACACACACACACACACACACACACACACACACACACACACACACACACACACACACACACACACACACACACACACACACACACACACACACACACACAGACACACACACAGACACACACACACGAATACACACACACACACACACACACACACACACACACACACACACACACACACACACACACACACACACACACACACACACACACACACACACACACACACACACACACACACACACACACACACACACAGCATCAGTGGGCTCAGATCTCTGATGCCCTCATCCATCATTAACATCCCGAACAGCCCAGGCACACACGCTCATACACACACACACACACACACGCACAAACACACACGCATGCTCGCGGCGCACACACGCTCGCTCACGCACATCGTACACACACGGCACACACAAACCATCCCCCAATAAGGAACACACACACATGCGCACGGCTGCATGCAAGTGTGAACACATACACACACACACACAGACTCTCACACACACACATAAACACAGTGTCACACACGAATGTGTGCGCGCGCACGCACACACACACACACACACACACACACACACACACACACACACACACACACACACACACACACACACACACACACACACACACACACACACACACACACACACACACACACACACACACACTTTGTGTGGAGGCTATTCATCTATTCCATCACACACCACATAAACTGGCCCTGCCTTCCTTGTGCATTATGCAATGCGACACACACGCGCACATACACACAGAGACATATATCAGTGGCCATCAGTAAAACGCTCTGCCACCAAATGAAACAATAATAAACAAAATAAAAAATAAACAAAAATAAAATAACTTATGAAGCAGACTTATTACAGCCTTTATCTATACTGACTGCATGGTCAGTTACCCACAAAAAATACAAATAACAAATAACATTTAAAACGTCCTTAATCCATTTATCCATAGCAATGCACAGCGATTTAGCTTAAAACCAACAAAATAAATAAAATAGTAATGACACCTTTTAACATCCATTATCCATAATAATACATATTATATACATAATAATGCATTATCCACTGGATAACAAATACCACATGACAACATATCATAATGTCTATATACAAGACACGTTATGATCCCCTTTATGCATACACAACTGACAGTCAGTTTGTTTTAAAAGTCGAGACAGATTGGTCTTTGCATGGAGTCAGTGAGGTAGGAGGGCAGAGAGTGGTCAGCCGGAACGCTCATCATCACAAGCCACCAATCACATTGCATTACCTGCCTGCCATGCATTATCAGACGGCCAATCAGATGTCACCATGGGCCAGCGTTGCCCAGGAGAGGCAAAGAAGAGGCACGGGGAGAGGAGAGGAGCAGAGCAGAGGAGAGAGAGAGAGAGAGAGAGAGAGAGAGAGAGAGAGAGAGAGAGAGAGAGAGAGAGAGAGAGTACAGAAGAGAACAGAAGAGAACAGAAGAGAACAGAAGGGAGGAGAGGAGAAGAGAGGAGAACAGAGGGAAGGAGAAGAGAGGAGAAGATAAGAGAGGAGACGAGATGAGAGGAGAGGAGAGGCAAGGAAGGAAAAGAGGAGAAGAGAAGAGAAGAGAAGAGAAGAGAAGAGAAGAGAAGAGAAGAGAAGAGAAGAGAAGAGAAGAGAAGAGAAGAGACGGTAGGAGAGGAGAAGAAAGAGGAGAGGAGAGGAGCGGAGAGGAGAGGAGAGGAGAGGAGAGGAGAGGAGAGGAGAGGAGAGGAGAGGAGAGGAGAGGACACAGCGTGTGGATTATCCTAAGCTGTGAATTATGACTGCCGTGGCTGCATCACCTCTATGATCTTTGCACCCCTGGCGGCCATGGCGGTTTGGGAGAAATGACGTGACGTGATGTGTTGAGGAGGGTCAATGTGACGCACAGTGTTTATACAGCGCATTAGCCACACACACAGCGGAGTGACCCAGCGGACCACTTTACACACACACACACACACACACACACACACACACACACACACACACACACACACACACACACACACACACACACACACACACACACACACACACACACACACACACACACACACACACACACGCACGCACGCACGCACGCACACACACACACACACACACACACACGTTGCAATTCAGTACCTCACATCCACCCACTCACATACTGCACTGCATTCATATGCTGCTGGCTATAGGCTGCTGTGTACAGCACCATGCAGCACGTCAGGAACAGTGCAGGGGTTCAGGGTTGAGCTCAAGGACATATGCATGCAGCAGGGCCATATACACTTGCCTTCACTGCAAAAAAAAACTACTTTGGGGGGTGATGTGGCTCAGTGGATTGGTGCGCCATTCCGTTGCGCCGGGGACCCGGGTTCTGTGCCGGCCCAGGGTCATTTCCTGATCCTTCCCCATTAACTCAAAATATAGCGGTGGCCATTTTTATTTTGTTGTTTACGGTTA
>NC_085862.1:50615179-50617679 GCF_034702125.1 Engraulis encrasicolus | reverse complement strand
ACACACACACACACACACACACACACACACACACACACACACACACACACACACACACAGGAAGTGATGTTCACAGCTCTGTTGGTGGCGTGTGTCTGTATTTGTGTGTGTGGGGGGAGGGGGGGGCATCCAACTCTTTGTCGAATCACACAGTGACATTTACATTTTTCCGTTTACAAGTGATGCAGAAAACAACCCAAACACGCAGCTGTTAGGAACACTGTTAGGAACACACTACACTACACTACACTACACTACACTACACTACACAACACACTACACTACACTACACTACACTACACTACACTACACTACACTACACACACACACACGAACACAGACACAGAGCACATTCCATTTATTTTTATTATGTCTTACTGTTCTTATTAGTCTTATGTTCTGTAATGCCTTGACAATACAAAGTTTCTTTTGTCATGCCAATAAAGCACTTATGAAATTGAAATTTTGAGAGAGAGAGAGAGAGAGAGAGAGAGAGAGAGAGAGAGAGAGAGAGAGAGAGAGAGAGAGAGAGAGAGAGAGAGAGAGAGAGAGAGCATAGTGGGAGGGAGAGTGAAAAAGAGAGACGAAGAAAGAATAGAGAAAACAGAGAACGCGCGCGAGAGAGAGAGAGAGAGAGAGAGAGAGAGAGAGAGATGTTTTGGAGAGTCTCCTGTAACTCCAGTGTGAACTACAGCTTCGATGCCTCACTTAAAGCAAGAGGATGAAAACACACTAAATGGAGGTAGCCTATAGGCTGGAATACGCCCCACAGATAAGCAAACACACACATGATCACAATCATGTGTGGAGGAAATCTGGTATATAGAGTGACAGAGTAGTTAGTGCTTGCACCTAAAGGACAGTAAAAACGAACCATATATTATACCACTTGCATTATACTTATATTACTATTATTACTTTTATATACTTTTATTACTATTAAATTTGCATTTTTCAGTTCTTACTTTTAATACTTTAATTCCTATATGTTGAACAGAGACACAGAAACCGGAGTGTGTGTGTGTGTGCGTGTTAGTAGCTGGACCTGACAGGGGCCCAAGTCTGGGCAGTCTGCCAAGTGCAGGTGGCGCACATCACTGTCCTGACAGGGAGGCATGTGTATGTGTGTGTGTGTGTGTGTGTGTGTGTGTGTGTGTGTGTGTGTGTGTGTGTGTGTGTGTGTGTGTGTGTGTGTGTGTGTGTGTGTGTGTGTGCCTTAAATTACATGCATATGCCTTAAAATAAAGAGAAGAAAAACATATTAAGTAGTACATTAGGTTGGCGTTAAATTGGTTTTATATTAAAGCTCTATTTATGTAAAAAGATAAAGGTGTTTATCCCTAGATATGACCATATACTAATAGAGAGTCCCTCTCCACATACAATGTGACTGACTGAAAGTCCAAGTGATGCCAGGCCTTCGTTGGGAAGTTCCCACTGTAAGAGACCGGGTGCGTGGCCTTGAAGATTAGGGAGTGAAGATGCATGGGTGTCTAGGACCCCTTAGATGTCCAGGAGGGTGACAGCTATAGAAATACGACTTCAGCAATCAAACTGCTTTTTGATAGTGGCCTATGGTCCTACAGTACCATAAAGTATCTTCATGACAGCTAGCAACAGGTGTTGTTTAACTGAAACTGCCTTAATTGGGTGCATTGGGTGCATCCACGTGCCCGCGTTAGGAGAAGGGGCTACGGTGGCTCCAAAAGAACAAAACGGGAGTGTCCCTATCCATGTAGGATCAAACATGAGGTACATATCTCATCACATATTTCAACTTCGTTAGTAGATAAGGTCTGGACATAAGTTATAGTAAGTTATAGATAACAAAGTCTAGGTGACAGGTCTGATGCCATCTCCCAATTTTATTGAGGAATATGATTTACAGTAGCACCTAGCAAAATTTCCTGTGAGAAAGCACATGATGTCAATGTTCAAAACTAATTAATAACCCAAAAAGCTCTTTAATGATGTTCTTTTTGGAAACTCCCGTCAATAAATCCACGATTGTAAAATTTCCCGACATCTCGTAACGTCATCTGAGATTTGATTGGCCAAAAGGTGGTCAGGCCAGGTGGACAAAGGACAGGGATTGGTCAGGAGTACAAGATGCCCCAGACCAGGGAGCATAAAAGACGGCCGGTCCAGAGCTCGGAAGGACAAATGCAACAGAGTCCCAAGTGGCAACCTGACGCATCTCCTCAGTTTTTTTTTTTTTAAATCTTTTTATTGAAAAGTCAGAGGTAGAACCAATAAAACATCATCATTGTTACAAAAGACTTCTCATTTTTTAAACTTTATACACACTCAAAAAGCCACCCTCCCCCCACCCCGACTGGACCCAAAAATAATAATAATTGTAATATTAGTGAATCAAAATAAACTATACCAACAGTAAACTTCAGTTTTTGTTTGGTAGATATAGGTAGACATCAGAACAGACAAATGAAAAATAGATACATAATTCAATCTGCATTCCAAATTGTTAAATTACAACCAT
>NC_085862.1:50592679-50595179 GCF_034702125.1 Engraulis encrasicolus | reverse complement strand
GTATGATATCATTCATGTCTAATTACGCCACAACTTTTTAAATTAATAGCAAGAAGCCTCTTTGTTGATTTGTAGTGTGGCAGCTAGCTTCTAAAACAGGGTTCGCTAATGTCCTGTAGAGTTTGAATGGGTTTGGCTGACAGTTGCTAAGCTAGCTGTTAATATGGCCATTAGATGTATCTATTGTATTTAAAAACGGCTTTTGTTTGGCATTTTAACCACCTGAACTGTAAAACATGAACAAAGAGAGAATCTTGTATGCTATCATTCATGTCTAATTATGCCACAACTTTTTAAATCAATAGCAAGAAGCCTCTTTGTTGATTTGTAGTGTGGCAGCTAGCTTCTAAAACAGGGTTCGCTAATGTCCTGTAGAGTTTGAATGGGTTTGGCTGACAGTTGCTAAGCTAGCTGTTAATATGGCCATTAGATGTATTGTATTTAAAATCGGCTTTTGTTTGGCATTTTAACCACCTGAACTGTAAAACATGAATAAAGAGAGAATCTTGTATGCTATCATTCATTGTCTAATTACGCCACAACATTTTAAATTAATAGCAAGAAGCCTCTTTGTTAGTGGTAGAATTACGTTTCAGGCGGCTAGTCAACTAGCTTTGAGTTTGTAATGACTGATTTAGCTGGCTAGCTACTACTAGGCCCCAGGTGTGAATGGCCATTCATGCTGTCTATTGTCTTTTAAAATGGCGTTTGTCTTGCATTTAATCTCATGTAATACTTGACCAAAAAGAAACTGATGTTGTACCATCTAATTATGCCCCAACTTTTAGAAGTAGGGTACTAGTGGAATATTACGTTTTAGATAGCCAGCTGGTTAGCTTTGTGATTCATTCTAGGGACTGGGCTCAACTGAATGAGTTAGTTCGCCCCCTGTTGTCACGGAGGTGAATTGACGTCATTAAATTCTCAGCGGGGAAAAAACACCACGCCCTTTCCTGCATGCGCACGCAGGACGACTATGTGGAATATACACCCCGCTGACAGTACGTCCATGCTGTACCCCAAGTCAGTACAGTATGACTATGTATCAGGCTTAAATGCCCACAGCTTATCCAACACAGAGATGGAGGGATAGAGGAAGAGGAAGAGAGGGAGAGAGGGAGAGAGGGATAGAGGAAGAGGAAGAGAGAGAGAGAGAGAGAGAGAGAGAGAGAGAGAGAGAGAGAGAGAGAGAGAGAGACAGAGAGAGAGAGAGAGAGATAGAGAGGGGAAGTAGAGTGAGGCAGAACAGGCATAGAGGGAGTGCTTCATACAGCGATGAAAGGTAATGGTGCACACACACACACACACACACACACACACACACACACATATACAGTGAGTCCAATATGTATTTGATCCCTTTCTGATTTTGCCGGTTTGCCCACTAATAAAGACATGATCAGTCTATAAATTTATGATAATATGTATTCAAACATGGAGAGACAGAATATCAAAAATAAATTCCAGAAAATAACTTAAAATAATATATTTTAATTTATTTGTATTTAATTTAGGCAAATAAGTATTTGACCCCTCTAGCTAAAGAAGATAAAGTGCTTTGTGGAAAAGCCCTAGTTGTCTAGCACTGAGGTCAGATGCTTCTTTTAGTTGATGACAATGTTTGTGCATATAGTAGAAAATATTTTTGCCCATTTTTCTTTGCACATTATCTCTAAAACATTAATAGTTTGTGGCTGTAGCTTGGCAAATGGGACGTTCAGTTCTCTCCATAGAATTACTATAGGGTTAATATTTGGAGACTGTCTAGGCCACTTCACGACTTTAATATGCTTCTTATTGAGCCACTCCTTCGTTTCTTTGACTGTATGTTGTGTATTATTGTCATGTTGGGAGATCCAAAAATGGCCCACCCTTCAGTGTAGTGGTGGAGGGAAGGACGTTTGCACTCAGGATTGCACATTACATGTCTCCCTCCATCCATTCGTTGACGATGTGAAGTTGTCCTGTGCCTTGGCCACACACACACCCTCAAACCATAATGATACCACTTTCATGCATGATGGTGAGGAGGGTGTTCTTGGGATCATAGACAGTAGTACTCTTTCTCAAAACACATTGAATTGTGATAATGCCAAACATCTTGATTTTGGTTTCATCTGACTACAGCACCTCCTTATCATATCCTAAATCAGTCTGATGTCCGTTGGCAAACCTCAAGTGGGACTGCACAGGTTCCTTCTGAAGTAAAGGTACCATGTGTGCACTACAGGAATTTAAACCTCTGTGGCATTAAGTGCTACCAGTAGTTTTCTCTGTGATTTTGGTCAGTAGCTTTGATATCATTGCCTAGTTCATACCGTATAGCTCTAGGGTGATTTCTTTCTGTTCTCATGATTTTCAAATCCCTACAAAAGGTAAAATCTTGTATAGAACCCCAGACAGGCTGATGGATAGTCATTTTGTATTCCTCACATTTTGGAAGAAATGCATCAACAGCTGGGTCATTAATACCAGTCTCTTTCTTGTGGCTTTGCAGCCC
>NC_085862.1:50587679-50590179 GCF_034702125.1 Engraulis encrasicolus | reverse complement strand
CCTCTCTACACTCACCCCTATACCTTCCCTCACCCCATGTGGCACATGTCCTCTCATCTCTTCTGTTCTTTTCTATTTTCTCCTCTGTTCCTATTCCTTTTCTCCTTCGCAATATTTCTCTTTCACTCTCTTTCACCCTTGTTCTCTTCCTCTAGCTAGCCACACAGTCGAGTAGCATGTTTCATTAATGTCTTTACTGGCCAGACGTTTTGCAGGTCCCCCTCTGTGCTCTGGCTGCCGACATGAGGTGGAGACCAGAGCGGAGAAGAAAAGAGAGGAGAAGAGAGGAGAGAAGAAGAGAGGAGAAGAGAAGAGAGGAGCTGTGAGCCAGAGCCTCGTCTGGGGCAAGACTGGAGGTCAGGGCTCATGGCTGCAAGTGAGACATCTCTCTCTCTCTCTCTCTCTCTCTCTCTCTTACTCTCTCTCTCTCTCTCTCTCTCTCTCTCTCTCTCTCTCTCTCTCTCTCTCTCTCTCTCTCTCTCTTACTCTCTCTCTCTCTCTTTCATATCCTCTCTCTTTCTTTCCCGTTCTCTTCATCTGTCTTTGTCACTCTTTCTATATATGTATCTCTTCTCAATCTCTTTCTGTAAGTCTCTCCCTTTCTCCTTCCCTCCCTCTTTCTCTGTTTCTTTTTCACATTATCTCCCTTTACATCCTGTCTGAAGATGTGCAAAGAGATATTTGGAGAGACATGACACAGTGAAGATCCATATTGGACTCCTACACCCTCCTTTCTCTGTTCCTCTTACAGAGTGAAGACCACAGAGTGAAGACCCCTTATCTGTAAATCATGGGCCCGGGTTTCATCGTTGCACTTTAAAGGAAACCTTGCCCCAATCAGTCTAGTGCACAGGTGCACTGAAGCACACTGACTTTATAAAATCACTGATTCTATTCAGAATCTATTGATCATGATGGAGGTTAAAATAATTTAAAAAAACAAAAAAATAATTAACAAAAAACAAGAAAACAGAATACCACAGAAGTACAGAAAAATCACTCTGTCATTGACTGGCATAGAAGCTCTCTCGCTCGCTCTCATACACTGGCATAGAAGCGCTCTCATTCACTGTCATACATTGATATAGAACCGCTCTCCCTCGTTCTCACAGACTGGTATAGAAGCTCTCTCGCTCGCTCCCGTTCACTGGGATCCCTCCCTGCCTGCAGGAGAGATGAAGCTGAGCTGATCTGAGCTGAGCTGAGCTAAGGCAGCGCCTGAGGACACTCTGCTTCCCAGAGGCGAAACAAAAAAAAGCAAAGGCAGCGGCAGAGAGGGAGCAGACGCAGGAAGAGCAGAAACAGGAACAGCGGAAGCAGAGACAGGGTGAAAGACAGAAGCAGAGGCAGATGGAAAAGCAAAAGCAGAGGTAGAGGGAAAGAAAGAATTAGCAACACCAAGTTCTGAGGCAGAGGCAGAGTAAGAGGAGGGACATAACATAGCAGGGACGTTGATGACAGCAGAGCAAGAGGCAAAAGAGACAGCCATCACAGAAGTAGATGGAAGGCAGAGGAGCAGGCGACAACACTGGCAGAGACAGTAGCAGCAGCAGCAGTAGCAGAGGCAGAAGAGGAAGGGACAGTAGCAGATGCAGAGTTGGCATAAACAGACTGGCATCATGCAAAAGCGTTTGTATTTCATGCTAGTGCATTTCGCATCATGGTACAACGACTTTGCATTTTAACGCTGCTGAAAAGCAGTTTTGTCACGTGACCAGGCCTGCGGAAGGCAAGTAGTTTTTCCTGCCATCACGGTGAATTTCTGCTGCCTGCGGCGAATTTTTGCTGCTAAACACAAAAAATGCTCAGCCATGCCCTGACCAAAGTCATCCCTAACCCTAATCTGTAAGCAAAGCAACGTTTCGGCGCTTTACTTTTGCCCACAACATCGAAACAAGGGAAATGGTGCCCAGACCAGAATCACCCCTAACCTGTCACAGGGCGTTGTAGAGCAGTTAATAAGCAATAACTTTAGTTAATAAGTTAATATGCAAAGCCGTAATGCGCACACACGATAGACGGTTCAAGACGGCATGTTATTCAAACGCAGTTACATGATGCCATGTTGGCATAAAAGACAGAAGCAGGAGGAATAAACAGGAGCAGAGGCACACACAGCAGCAAAGCAAGTAATAGAGGCTTGGTAAGCCTTAAAGTGACACTCCGGGGTTTTTGAAATAGGACCCTATTTCCTAGTTGGTCAGTGTTGTAGACATGTGGAGACACTTTTGCAAGCCGCTCATAAGTGACCTCTGGAATTACAAGGACTGCTTGGAATATAAAAAAAGGTATGTCCACGCGTCAACAACACTCTGACAAACTAGGAAATGGAGTGGAAAATCCCAGAGTGTCGCTTCAAGGATAGAGGTAGCAGAAGAAGAAACTAAATACGAGGCAAGAGTCAAAAATAAAGGAACGTGGCAGAGTAAAAGAAAGAGGCAAAGGAGAAAGAGACACAGTAAGCAGTGCAGGTCACGTTAGAGTCTAGAGTGGTGTTATT
>NC_085862.1:50570179-50582679 GCF_034702125.1 Engraulis encrasicolus | reverse complement strand
TTCCAACAGGTGACATTGTAACGCCTGGCTACTGCACCCCGCGACGCTCTTCATTAGGCCTAGTGGTAGGCTATACCCACAAGTATTTTTTCATAACGCGCAGTCCCGTTTTCCCCCGAAGTCGTTCTAAAATATCGACAGACATTTATGAGTTTCGCGGCCAGGATTTTTTTTACACATGGGACGCACTGGCTTATAAGACGCTCTGGCAGTTTTTGACAATATTTTATTATTGTCAATATTTTATTATTCTATTATATAGGAAGTGTGTTTCTGAATCTCTTTTTCTTTTGTCTTAAGCCTGTTTAGACTGATTGTGGTTTTCAGTTACCAAAAAACCCCAGAAAGGGGTGCAAAATCTGTGCAAAAAAATAGAAAATGCCGCAAAATCTTTGCAAAAAATGAGAAAATGCCGCCGCAAAATCAGACATTTTGACCGCAAAAATCACAAAATCCCAGTGCAAAATCCTGGAGGGACTGATTATATGTCTCTTTGTCCATGCTAAGATTGTCACCTGTCTTGCTCCTTTATATGTCTCTCTCTCCATGCTTAGGCTATCACTTGTCTTGCTCCCTCTATGCTGTGACAGTTTGTATCCACCGTTCAGTTAGACACTTCACCATATTTCTCTGTGCTGTGACTATTATCTTATCTCTTTGCCAAGACAGTTAACTGTCTCACTCTCTCTATGGCTTTGATGGGATACCTGTCTCTCTGTGCTTTGATTCACGCAGACACACAACACAATGTCTCACTACCCCAACATCTCCAAGATCTCCTTGAGAAGCCAAGCCAAATAAAAAAATGTTGTTGATTCGGTTTGCCAGAAAACACATCATGATCTAAAGGCCATCCTCTGATTAAGACGCCAAACAACACAATGTTGCTGCTTTAGTAGTTTGCCAGCAACACAGCAAGCTGATTCACTGCCCACTTCCAAGTGGGGTGATACAACAGTGTTGAGTCAACCATTGTTCAAGGTACTCAGGACAAATGGTTTGGTAAAAATTGAAGGCTAACAATAACGAACACTATCATCTTATTCTTTGTTCCAGTGTCAATTCTTTTTTCTCTTGATCTACTTCTGGTAATAATACAGCCCATAGGAAAACCACAAGCAATCACCAAAACACATGGGCGTAATTTTAGGGGGGGACGGTGGGGACATGTCCATACCACTTTCCAGATAAACTTAGCTTGTTCCTACCATTCTTTCACAAATATAATGCAAAAACAGCATATCCGGACCATTTGCGATTGAAATGTCCCCACCACTTTTCAAGCCAAACCTACACCTTTGCCAAAACACCAACGCTCCATCTGCCCTGATTGGCCAACTGCACTTAGTATGACCTAAGCCCACAGCCACGCCCCCTGATATACCAAAACAATTCCTCACCCCAGACACACACGCACAGACACACAGACACACAAAATCACAGACCGACAGAGAGACAGAGCCCACCAAATCAACTGGCCGTGTCCGGCCTGTGCACCCTGCCCTGATGGTGTGGGGGAAAGGTCGTCTCCATGGCAGCTGTTTGTGGGGAGGTCAGTTGAGTGATGGAGGATGCCTAAATATTTATGAAGCACTAATGAGCAGGCAGGCTGCCGCAGCATGGTGTGGGGCTACTGGTGGATATGGCGTGGTCTGGTGTGGTGTGGTGTGGTGTGGTGTGGTTCGGCTAGTGGAGATGATACTGTGTGGGAATAGTGTGTTTGGGTTGGTGATGGGATAGTGAGGGTTGTGGTGTGGTGCAGTGTGGTACAGTGTGGTGCTAGTGTGTTTGGGTTGGTAATGGGATGGTAGGAGTTTAGTTTGGTGTAATGCTAGGCGGAGAGGGTTGTAGTGTGGTGTGGTGATGGGCAGATGCTAATGCTTTCTATGCATTTCCAATGAAGAGCCACTCTGCAGGTGAAAAACAGACAGAGGTGCAGAATGAAGGTTAAGAATGCAAGAAAGACAGGAAGACAGAAAGCCAGACAGAATCACAGAAAGAAAGAAAGAAAGAAAGAAAGAAAGAAAGAAAGAAAGAAAGAAAGAAAGAAAGAAAGAAAGAAAGGACTTCAAGAAGGCAGCAAGAAAGAATGACGAAAGATAGAAAGACAGAACTATCCATCACTGCTAACATGCTTAGGAGAAGCAGTGATTGGCATCTCTATCTCTCACTTTCTCTCTCTCTGCCTATTCCTCTCTCAGTCTATCTCATTCTCTCTCTCTCTCATTCTCTCTCTCTCTCTTCAATCAGTCAGTCAGTCTTTCCATTATGCAGGCAGCTCATTCTCCCACTCTTTCCCCTATTTTGCTAAAATACAGACCAATAAATGCAATTTTAAGGGTGTGTGCGTGTGTGTGTGAGAGAGAGAGAGAGAGAGAGAGAGAGAGAGAGAGAGAGAGAGAGAGAGAGAGAGAGAGAGAAAGAGAGAGAGAGAGAAAAAGAGAGAGAGAGCAGAGAGAGAGCAGAGAGAGAGATTGAAAGAGAGAGAGTGTTAGACTCCACAGCTTGGCCAGCTAATCCTAGCGTGGCCTTTTAACAAACCACCATAAACACACTGCAGCGAAGCGGGTGTGTGTGTGTGTGTGTGTGTGTGTGTGTGTGTGTGTGTGTGTGTGTGTGTGTGTGTGTGTGTGTGTGTGTGTGTGTGTGTGTGTGTGTGTGTGTGTGTGTGTGTGTAGAGGCAGTGGTGCAAGCATGTGTGTGTGAGTGTGTGTGGGTGTGTGCGGGTGTGTGTGTGTGCACGAAGGAAAGATAGAAAGAGAGAGGACCTCAGACACCAGACCGCCTCAATCACAGCAACTCACAACAGTCGTCCACAGAGCCAGCCGATATGGAGGAGGACAAGAGGAGAACCAAGACAGAGAGGAGGAAAGAGGAGAGAGGACAGAGGAAGAAGGGAGGGAGAAGGGAAAAAAACAGACTGGAGGAAAGAAGAGGTGTGTGTGTGTGTGTGTGTGTGTGTGTGTGTGTGTGTGTGTGTGTGTGTGTGTGTGTGTGTGTGTGTGTGTGTGTGTGTGTGTGTGTGTGTGTGTGTGTGTGTGTGTGTGTGTGTGTGTGTGTGTGGCGTGCATGTGTGTTAGAATTTATATTTTTATTTTATATGTGTGTGTGCGTGTGTGTGTCTGGTGTGTTCAAATGTTTTATTGCTTTATTTTATTTGGATTTGTGTGTGTGTGTTTGTGTGTCTATGTGTGTGCACGTGCATGCGTGTGTGTGTGTGTGTGTGTGCACGTGCATGTGTGTGTGTGTGTGTGCCTGTATGTGTGTGACTCTGGGCAGCAGGGCTGTGGGGCTGCTGTGGCGCTATCAGTGCTCGGGCAGAGACAGAGGCCTGATGGGACGGGCAGCCAGGGTGTGTGTGTGTGTGTGTGTGTGTGTGTGTGTGTGTGTGTGTGTGTGTGTGTGTGTGTGTGTGTATGCGCGGAGAGAGAGAGAGAGAGAGTCTGTGTGCGTGCATGTGTGCACACGTGTGTGTGTGTGTGTGTGTGTGTGTGTGTGTGTGTGTGTGTGTGTGTGTGTGTGTGTGTGTGTGTGTGTGTGTGTGTTGCATGGCCTTTCCTTCCAACTCATCAGGCTGAGAGGGAAACAATAGAGAGAGAACAGAGGTGTGGCGTTGCGTGTGTGTGTGTATATAGTGTGTGTGTGTGAGAGAGAGAGAGTGCGTGCGTGCGTGTGTGCATGTGTGTGTGTGTGTGTGTGTGTGTTTGTGGGGGATGGATCTAATCAGACAAGAGACGGTTCTGACCTGGCTCTACAGGGAAACCTCCTCACTTCTCTCCTCCCTGCCTTTCTCCTCCCTCCATATCTCCTCCTCTCCTTTCTCCCTCTTCCTCTCCTCTCTCTTGCCTCCTCCTTTCCTCTCCCTCTCATCTCTCTTCCTCCCCTCCCTCCCCTCTCTCCCTGCCTGCCTCCCTCTTCTCTTCCACCACCACCACCACCACACCGATAAGACTGTTCACACAACATTAGCTCTCTCTTCCCACTGACCAACCACAAACACACAGGGAAACAGCACCAACACACGCACGCATGAACGTACGAACGCACGCACGCCCGCACGCACGCACGCACGCACGCACGCACGCACGCACGCACGCACGCACGCACTCAGGCACACACACCCAAAAAGGCATTCACCTGACCGCATACATATTTTTTAAACTTGGGCAAACAAACTAAAGTACACACACATTTATCACCTCTATGGATGCACACATCTGTTTGTTGCAGCATCCAGATTGCTTCTAATGGCCCCAGTGCATTTAGCCATGTGTTCTTGCCTCTTATTTATTTCATTATTTATTTGTTTGTTTGTTTTTTACTCCCATTGATCGAAACCACTTAGGCTGAATCTGAATTGTTCAAACCAATGCAGCTTGCACGGTTTTGTGGGGAGCTGCAGTACTGTGTGCATAGTGAACCAGGGAACACTTAAAACATGTCCTTAGACTCAGTAGCTACTGCGGTATGTTAAGGAGTCTTCCCGCCTCAAAGAAGGAATATGTGTATGCAGTAATTTTAGGTGTGGATGTTGGGGACATGTCCATACCACTTTTGAGGTAAACCTACAAAGTTTGTAGCTTGTCCCCAGCACTTTTGTTCACAAATACAATGCAAAAATTGCCTACTTGGACAATTAGCCATATTAATGTCCCTACCACTTACCAAGCCAAACCTACATGTACACCTTGGAGTGTGTGTACGCAATGTGTGTGTGTGTGTGTGAATGTGTGTATGCAGAATGTGTGTGTGTGTGTGTGTGTGTGTGTGTGTGTGTGTGTGTGTGTGTGTGTGTGTGTGTGTGTGTGTGTGTGTGTGTGTGTGTGTGTGTGTGTGTGTGTGTGTGTGTGTGTGTGTGTGTGTGTGTGTGTGGAGTCTCCGCCCCTCCCCCACACTCGACCAGAGAGGCCCTTGGTGGCTGGCTGCCCTTTGACCCTTGAGCCCTGTCGTCGAGCCGGAGGGGTGAGAGGTCGGGGGAAACCGCTCATTAATCCTGAGAGCTGAACTCCTGCGGCCGGGACATCTGAGGAGCCCGCAGCCTGGCGCCCACTCGCACTGTCTGGGAGCCCAGACACACACACACACACACACACACACACACACACACACACACACACACACACACACACACACACACACACACACACACACACACACACACACACACACACACACACACACACACACACACACACACACACACACACACTCACACACACACTCACGAGCATGTGTATGTATGTGTGTGTGTATAAACATTCACACCCACGCACACACACACACACACACACACACACACACACACACACACACACACACACACACACACACACACACACACACACACACACACACACACACACACACACACACACACACACTACGTGTTCAGGGTGCACACACACACCCATCAATAAATCCATATTCTAAATGACATTTAGAACATTCTTTCATGTCACAAACACATAGTAGCTAGAAACTAGCCATTATAAAATGCGAGGCAAAACATTGGGCTCCCCTCTGTGTGCACAAGCTAAAGCGTGTGTGCCTATGTGTGTGTGGTCAGTAAAGCTGGAGGAGACGGTATCCAGCTGTGCACGTGTGTGTGTGTGGTTGCGCCTGTATGCGTAGTGTGAGTGTGTATGTGGATTTGTATGCATGTGCGCCTGCGTGCATGTGTGTGTGTGGTCAGTAAACATGGAGAAGGCGGTAGTCCCTTGTCCACAGCAGACGAGATGAGACGAGGCGAGCCGCCACTCTCTACACCTCATCGAAGACACGCGTGCCGAGATTAGTCGCACAGATTAATTGAACACACGTCAGATTTAATTAACTAAGGCATTTAATTAGCCATGTAATTAATCTTACGGTGGCATAACATGCACGCACACACAGGCGCACACACACACAGACACACACACACACACACACACACAATAGACCAGTGTGTGAGATTGAAAACTCGAACGGCTGTCTGAAGAGGACCCTCAGGCACACGCTGGTGGCAAGAGCATCCTGAAGAGGACATGACTGGGGAAAAACGTCCCATGTAGTGTACACTGTAAACCCCTTTTGGACTGCAACCAGGGCCGGATTAACGCTCCGCACTGGCTAGATATGGCTACAGCCTAGGGGCCCCCACCTGCCACGGGGCCCCAAATTGGGCAAGGGCTCTGGGAAATCAATAATAAGAGAAATGTGATAAGATGTAGTCTTGAAAACATACTCTGACAGGTAGAGTTTTAACTCTTAGAAATGTTCCTCTTGAGACAGTCTATGTGATTTTGTTACAAAATTTGCCTTCCGTGGGGTCCTACAGCAACCTGTAGCCAAAGGGCCCCAGGCCTTCTTAATCCGGCCCTGACTGCAACAAGTGTATGCTGGACTGTGCTGTACTGTAAAATGTCCCATGCCAGGGGAAGCCTGATGAAGACATCACTGGCAGAACTCTAATCTTAAGAACCACATCATGTACTGTAACCTTTAAATCATGCTATGCAGGTACAACACTGTTCTCAACCTTCGTAACTGTATTTTGGACTGTAATAATCTTGCTCCTACCTTCAGTATTGAACTGTATTCGTGATTGTAAAAAACATGTTCTGTACTATACCATAGGAACCCTGATAGCAAAGGGAGCCAGATAAGACAATTACAGCATTACAGGACTGAACAGCAATGGATGAACCAACTTCCAGCTCAAAACGTTGCTCACTTAGCAACAGGAATTACTTTTAACAAAGTTACCAATACTACCAACAGAGGGAGTAACTTGGTAAAACAAGAGAGAGATTTTGTGACTCAGCTTGTGTGTTTTTCCCGCGCACTCCTCAAGTATGCTAACGGGGAACATAAAAATTGAGAGAGGAGGATAGCTGAGCTGAGGAGGAGAAGGAAGGGCAGAGGGCTTTTGTTTGTGGCCGTAAAACACAGCCCGCTGAGCAGCCAGCTCAACAGAAGAGCCTCCGGAGAGCTGGTGCTGTGGACAGCTTTAGGCAGCTGATGATGTTCGGCTCAAGTGAACCTCTACAAGTATAAGATATTTTTTTGGCTTTTTGTGCCTTTATTCTTGATAGCACAGCAAGAGGGACAGGAAGCAAGTGGGGAGAGAGAGATGTGGGTAAGGATTGGCATAGGACCCAGGCTGGAATCGAGGCCGGGTCGCCAGTGCAGTGCCCTACCGTTTGAGCCACAGCAGGGCCAAGGTTGTTTCTTTTTTATAAGTAAACTGTGAGCACAAAGTAGATGGCAGAAGGTTCATCTGGATCACATGACCACACTGTGGTTCCAAATGCAATTGGTGTGTGAACCGTCACCGTTCTGGCTGTCCTGAAAATACTCAATAATCAGAGGAGTTCTCACTCAGAACCAATTGAATCCAAGGTGTCTCTGTCCACCTCCACCAGTCGAGAGTTCACAAGGACCTCCAGGGGTTCAAAGTTCACAGCACGACCCCTCATAGGCCATCCCTCCTACTAGCCCCGTGCTACCACACAGTGGACCAACCAGGCAGCTGCTTCGTTCAAGCGGCCGATGGAGCAACCTCTGAACTGTGACCTCTGCAAGGCGCTTTAGGTTAACCCTTCAGGACCCAGAGACTACATGAAGTGGAAAGAGGAGGTAGATAGCAACTTCTGTTTGGCATTGGACTCTAGCACGGCTCTCTCTCTCACACACACACATAGAACACATAGAGTAGTGGAGTATGCGCACACTCGCGCACACACACACACACTACATACACACACACGCACACGCACACACTGCACATCACTACATCACATCACACGTCACTATCGTCATTACAGGTAATCACAAAAAACAGAAATCAGAAATCACTGAATATAATCAACCTACTACTGCATGCTCTCAAACACACTTGTAGCGGTGCATATTCCAAGCAGCAATGCAGCAAGACTGACACACTCCCACACACACACACACACACACACACACACACACACACACACACACACACACACACACACACACACACACACACACACACACACACACACACACACACACACACACACACACACACACACACACACACAGGCTACCACCAACCAAACCATTCGAATGCTGCCACCAACAAACAATTGCCAACATCCAGTATAACGCATAGTCCAGGCTGCACTCCGAAACTCACATCAGATCATGAACAGCCCCCTTGATCTCTGGCACACACACACACACACACACACACACACACACACACACACACACAAGTGCACACAGACATACGCAACACATGTGACACACGCGACACACCAGACACCAGACACCACACACACACACACACACACACACACACACACACACACACACACACACACACACACACACACACACACACACACACACACACACACACACACACACACACACACACACACACACACACACACACACACGCTACGTGTTCAGGGTGCACACACACACCCATCAATAAATCCATATTCTAAATGACGTTTAGAACATTCTTTCATGTCACAAACACATAGTAGCTAGAAACTAGCGACTATAAAACGAGAGACAAAACATTGGGCTCCACACACGTCAGCGTAGCGGGGACAGGTTTAAAAAGGGGGACTCACGTAGTCGTGGAAAGCCTTGGCCTCGCTGGAATGTTCACACGTCTCCCTGCGATCTGGGGCGGCGCAGTACAAATCCCAGAACACACTGCAGCACACACACACACACACACACACACACACAGAGGGGGACACACAGTCAGGAGAGACATATACACAGAAATAAAAACACTGGTTCCAATACACAACAATAAGCAGGAAATCACACTGAATATTGATTTATTATTCATCATAATATAATTTAGTATATACAGTACATTCTTTTTCATATAATACCACTTAACTTAAAGAAAAGATAAAAAGGGATATTCTTGTGTAGAGAACAATGCGATAAGTGAGAGCATGGCGTGTACTATGTGTACTACTACACATACTTGACTTGACTTGACTACTACAGTATTGAAACAAGATGAGGAGAGGCGATTAGAGAAGAGAGCAGAGAAGAGAAGAGAGGAGAGGAGAGGAGAGGAGAGGAGAGGAGAGGAGACGACCAGAGAAGACAAGAGAAGACAGGAAAGGAGGATAAGAGTGAAATTACAGCTCTGAGTCTATGGCATGAACTACAGCAATAAGTGTGCAGACATGAGAGGAGAGGACAGCCCGTCAGTGAAGAGGACAGCACAATGCAGTTCAATGTAGTATAGTATGGCCTGGACAACAGTACTGTGACGAGAGAAGAGAAGAGAAGAGAAGAGAAGAGAAGAGAAGAGAAGAGAAGAGAAGAGAAGAGAAGAGAAGAGAAGAGAAGAGAAGAGAAGAGAAGAGAAGAGAAGAGAAGAGAAGAGAGGAGGAGAGGAGAGTGTAGTGATGTCTACAACTGTGTAGACATGAGAGAAGAGGACAAAACAATAAGGTAAAGCCATGGCCTGGACAACAGTGCTGTGATGAGAGAAGAGAAGAGGAGAGGAGAGGAGAGGGCAGTGGAGAGGAGTGCAGAGCAGTGCAGGGCAGCCATGGACCCTGGCCTGGACAACAGTACTGTGATGAGAGAAGAGAAGAGGCGAGGGCAGTGGAGAGGAGAGCAGTGCAGTGCAGGGCAGCCATGGCCCCTGGGTCAGCCCATCAGTCAGCCCCAGGTAGCGTTCACTCTGTTTGGCGGCACCCGCAGGTTAGCGATCAATTAAGTGTGATATTTGTTAATTAAGGGAATACAGTGTGTAAAAGCACCGAGGGGCAGCGGGGTCTCACTCCAAACGCTCTCTTAATTACCGCCCTGAAATTAAGCACCTGTTTAACGGCTCCGCATTAAATGGTGCCGCTCTTTAGATATTGATTTACTGGGGAACTCATAAAATCTGCAGAACAGACCCCGAGTTGCTGGGAGGAAAGGGAAAAAAGTGCATTTTCACACTCTCCCTTTCTCTCTCTCTCTCTCTCTCTCTCTCTCTCTCTCTCTCTCTCTCTCTCTCTCTCTCTCTCTCTCTCTCTCTCTCTCTCTCTCATACTTTCTATGTGTGGCACTTTTTTCATGCAGCACATTCTTTTTCTCGCTGATCTGACAAAACGGGAGTTTGTGAAGTGCTTGTAAAGCCTTAGGTTTGCGATGACAGACTGCAGAAAGGGCAAAACAGTGAGCTGATGCATGCTGGTGGCAAAGTGACAGGTAAATACACAGCCAATCAATTGCAATTTGTTTGTGGAGGAAGGGGAGGAAGGCGCTCGGGAACGGGACGTTTCCTGAGGGAAGGGAGACGCTCTAAAACTGCAGCTACATCTGTCCCTCTCGTTTCCGAGCCTGCAGAGCTGTACTGTCGTACTGACGATGAGGCAACAGACAATGAATGACCGTTGTGACAGCACAAAAATGACAGTTGTTGACAAACTACAGGCTTGTCACCACCTCACCTGGAGTATTCCAAGAACATGTCTCAGTAGTAAACCACCACTGTTGGGAAAGTTTCTCAAAAACTGTAATGCACTACTAATTACATATTACTCCCATTTTAAAGTAATGAGTTACATTACAACATTACTTTTTTAAAGTAAGGCATTACACTACTTTTGCATTACTTTTAGTTACTCTAGCCAAAATGACTGGAAACAAGGATTTGGCAATCTACAGTGCAAATCTATGAGGTGGCATGACTTTCACCTGCAATCCACAAGTCGTTTTGGAAGCTTGCAGACTGAAAACCAACATTTTCAGGAATTGTGTCTTACCCACACATTACCTAACATTGATTCACCAATACAATGATTAATCCTTACTCTTCTTACCACACCTAAGGCCTACCATGCACACCAGCGCCTGTTCACTGTCAGCCTCTTCAACTCTGTAGCATAGGCCTACTACTGCATCTTCACATTTGGTATAGGCCTAGGGCTGTCAACGAATATTTGACGTTCGAATTCTAGTTCGAATAGTAGAAAACACGAATTCGAATGTGGAAATTAATATTCGAATGTGGAAAAAAAAAACGTGCGTGGTAGAGGAGATGCTGGATATGCTGGCTGAGAGGAAGTGTAGCCCAACTGGACGGAAGAATAAAATATTTAACCTCCAGTTTTGTCTTTATCATGTACTTGTCAGCTATATGGACATTTGTAGCAGCATTTCTATGAAGTTGTTAACTGGGGTGCTGTTCGTTCATCTTCCTGAATGACGCGCAACGCTGGTTTTGTTGATGGAGTAGCCTCGAGCAGATTGTTTTGACGTTTGAATTAAAGCTGTTTGAACGGCATTGTAAGAAGTTGCAGTCGTCTCTCGTGAATGACTTACAATGTAGACCCACTCCACTGGTGGTCCCGACTCCTGTGTGTCTTCTTTGGTGCCTTCCCACTTATTGTATTGTTCAAATGCATCATTCTGTCCGATCTCTAGCACAAAATAAACGGGCAAAACGACATGCAAGACCTTTTCTCCCACTGTCTAATGTGTCTATTCCGTGCTCAGTGTTTTTTTTTAAACGTCCTGCTCGTTTGTTTTTTTTGCGAGGACCTTCACTCGACGTCTTTGAACTGGCATACAACACTCTCCCACGTGATATTCGAAGGATTCATCTCGTGGCTGGAGAGTCTCTCTAAACATTAGTTTCGGCTGCTTTGTTGCCGTTAGGCGTCCTTATTTTCAATTAATTGAAAATAGTGGGCATATGCCCATCTTGAGAACGTGCAATCTTCATCTGATTCGGTCATCCTGTCAGCCTGCCATTTGAAGTTCAATGATCTGCGTGAAACTTTAAAATCTCTGCGCGGACGTAGGCTATCAGATGCAATAGCTGATCTCGCGGTGATCCGCGAACATTGTATAAAGAAAACAAAATTCCCACACAAAATGTAGGTGAAAAAATGTGTTCTAATGTGCGCGTTACTTGCATTGAAACGAGGACATATTACCGAATGTTCTCCCCGTAGTCCGTTACATTACTGCGTCAAAAAAGTTATGCATTACAGTAATTAGTTACTTTTGTAACGCGTAACTTCCAACACTGTAAACCACATTAAGTTAACCAGTTAGTGGTAAATCATCTAATAGAAGAGCCTGGAGTCCTCATTTTCCTAACTAAATGACACCCATGGACTACCTATTAGTGGGCTACCACATCTTGTAGTTTAACTTAGACCGGTTTATCACTTAACCATGTTGTTGGAAAAAACACCTATTGCCTAAAAATGAGCATATGGATTCCGCAGGCGAACTTTCAACTGGCAGATTGCTGTTCACCGTCAGGCCAAATCACAAATGTCCACTCATTGACTAAACAGTGCCCTACACGTAGGATTAAAATGAATTTCACATGATCTCACTGCTATATGGAAAGAAATTCACATTCAGAGCCTCAATCCAAATTCAAACCACTCACTGGTCCACTACATAGTGAATTGTTTAGAGATCAAACCAATGAAACTTACACCATACACTGGTGTAGTGAATGAGTCGAAATCTCACACAGAGAGTGGAGA
>NC_085862.1:50552679-50557679 GCF_034702125.1 Engraulis encrasicolus | reverse complement strand
TTCAGAGGCAATGCCGGGCCTCCGTGCAATACAAACAGAAACCCTATCCGGTTACTGTACACGCAACAGGTGCTTGCTCTGGATGTACTCGGGGCAGCTATGTTCGACGACCTATTAAAAACTCTTCACGCATCTTTTCTGTTCAGCTCACAAAGGCAAGGAAAGCCAGTGCACTTGTTTGAGCAGCTAAATCTTGTATCTCGCTAAGTCTACAATCTTTCCACTAAGTCTACAACCTTCCAAATGATATGGTCATTTCATAATAATAATTACAAATCATGCTTAATATGGTGTATGATAACATTAAACCCTAATAGCGCAGTAAGCGCTTGCTATCAGAGTGTCGTTTCATGCCTGCAGGATAGCCACGCTCAGCACGGGGAAAGCACATTTAACTCTACTACAAATAAAAAGGGAAATAATGGAGTTCTCTTTTTTTGATCGAGCTGAAAAGGGGATCACTTTCGCAGGTCTCCGGGTTAAGAACATGCTATTAAGCAATTGAGCACATTTCACCTCTCCACTAGCGGAGATTAAATCAGATTTTTAACATGTGGCAGCTATTAGGTGAGGCTACGCCGCAAACACTGACGGTGGGGTAGTTCACACTTTAGCTCACACACTTTAGCAGTGCATTGGTGTAGGGCTCTCCTGCCTAGTAGCTAAGCCCATGATAACAACCATTGCTTTTAAAGCCTTATTTTAAAAAAAAAAAAACAGAAACAATGTCAGACAATTTACGTAATGAACATATGCACATAATGTGTGCATTGCTAGCTCACACTTTGGTAGAGCATAGGTGTGGGGCTCTCTAAGCTAACGGCTAAGCCTGCAGCACCGTAACACACATGCCTTTAGGCTGGCTAGGTTTCAGATCATCTATTTTGGCAAACAGCGGCTGTGTAGGTTTCCCCAACAGGGGGCTGATCCAATATTGGGGTTAACAATGCCTGTCAGTAATTTGTAATTTAAAAGAAGTAAATTAGCATACACTAGAAAACCAATTTAGTGGATATGGACACTGTTGCGCTTTCATGAGGGTCAAGTAGTTCATTTATTTCTAAAACGAGATTTTAATCACTACTGTGAACTGTGCCATGTGTTGCACTATCAGAGTGGAGGAATTTGATTTCTACATTAAAAACGGCATCCATCATTGAAACCACAACAGGTTGCTTCAGATTACAAGTCAGCCCCAAAAACCCACTCCAAAACCACAGTAACCCAAGTCCCGTTCCCAAAGTAGCAATGTCAAACATGCGTTACACCACAATATCACCTCATGGCACCAAGAGCAAGAGGGACACACCGCCATCACAGGACAACACAGGGGTGTTATGGGCTAACGGTTAAGGAACTGGAACGTGCAGCCTAAAGGTCATGGGTTCAACTCTCCACACTTATGAAGAGAAGGGGGGCGTTATGCTATTTGTATGGTTGGATAAATCTCAATGGCTGTGGCCAACCTCGTCCAGCCATAATGTACATTCCAGGCCAGAGTATACAATGGAGATCTGGGATGGAGTCCCACGCGACCGCACACTGCAGGAAGCCTCTTACCTCGGACAGGAAGGTCTGTGCTGATTTCTGGGCTCCGACGTGCAGTAGGTACTCGTACACATATAAAGCTAGCCTGCAAGGAGACAAGAGACACAAGCAGACGCAGAATCAATAATCAGAATGGAGGCTCAAGATTCAAATTTTCAACTTCAGCGTGAACAAAACCTTTAAATTCATTCAGATGTCTTGGTATGTGCATTTCACTACAGTACATGTTGGCTCAACATGTTTAACATTTAACATTTAGCATTATACATGATACAGTACAATATGATAAATAAAACAGACAATTGAAATGATTGACACATTTTGCACAATGAAGAAAAAGGCATGCACACAATATAAGCAAGAATAATATACATAGTCACACGGTGTACCAAGAAACAGGGATAGGAGAGGATTGCAGGTGTTTAAGTATTCCGTTTCACTTTTACTCGTCTTCCTCACATTCACTTCCTTCCTTTCTTCTCCTCTGGCATCCCTCTCTCTGCTACTTTACACCTCCTTGATTACTAACACTGTGTTCTCTGTCCTCGGCCCTCCCTGAAGTAAAGTAAGCAAGGTAGTTAGTTGTGACTCTTCTGTATTTAACGCCAGAATACAAAGACAGAGCGGTGAAACTGAGACGCCAGAAAAGAACACACACACTGCTACATTCAGCATCAAAGTAAGAACACTGCGCCCAATGTTTTCAGCTTCAAAATAAAAGGGTTATTAATTCAATCAGCACAGTAAATGGTACTTTAATTCATGACTGGCTGGTAAGGTTTGTGTGTCTGTAATGAGTGAAAGTACCAAGCATATTTTTTTAATCTTGTGTATACAAGGATTCCTCTAATAAAGCTGTCCTACATTTGACTTCTTGAGGGAAGTAAAATGATGTAATCTCTGAGGTGAACAGTACAAATCACTTTGGTGCTTTGACACGATATGCAAGTGTGAGAGGCTGTGAGAGTCTAGACAGTGTTATTGTTCTGTCACGGTAAACAGCCAAAGGTGTGCACACCTGTTCACAGCATTGACTGCCACTGTAAAGCTCAAAACGTAACCACATAAAACAGGGGTACCACCACTTCAAAACCACAGCGTCATCCAAATAGCCAAAATAAGGCTACCACAAGAAACACAGTCCAGTCACAACATCGTATCAAAGGCAGCATCCCATACAGGGAAGCTGTTGTCCCTTGAAAGAAAATAAATTTGGGCTCTCGCCACTGAGAATTCATCTAGGCTAACCTAGTCACCAGAGAACAAGGACACCCCTGACATAGGGTGCACTCAGCAAAATTGGGCCACTTTTCGGCAAATTCAGAAAGATTGATGAAATCTGAGGAAGAACATCAATACATTAACCAAACTTAAGTTTGATTGCATAAAGTGACTCATTATCTTCCATTTCATGACAAAAAACAAGATGATTAATGTAAAAACGATACATTTTACAAGTTTTAATGACAGGTGTGTCATCCTGGATGGAAAAAATGCATTCAGGTAAAATGGGCCACCTATTCAGGCAAAATGGGCCACCTATTCATTCCAAATTACCTGAAAGGGGCGGCCCACTTTACCTTAACATGTTCAGCCAAAATCGACCGATGGGTTTTTTGACATTTTTAGGTATTTAAACATCACAAAGTTGCCACAGCTATGTTTTTCCAGATTAACGGCACATATTCAAACCTAAAAACATATCCGTTTTTCCAGTTTTTATCACGTTTGAAAACAGTGTCATCCTTATTTTGGCAATATTGAAAATGTACTTTCTTCTGTCACTCTCCATATGAGGGTTCCCCCTGTATGCTACTCAAATGACTTTAAACAGATAGAGTAGTAATGTTGCAACAATTTCAGTACATTTGTGGTGGTTGGTCTGTAGAATTAAAAGAAATGAGACACCCAATGCTTATCCGGCCCAATTGAAATGATGGCCCAGTTTACCTGAACGCACCCCATCATAGCCCTCTGTGGCCGCTACCATAACCATATCACAGTCCTCTGTGCCTCAGCTCCTCATCCCTACCATATCAAAGCCCTCTCATAGACCACACCACAATATCATGAAGCTCTGGGCCCGTGAGTGGCCCCCAATCTACCACCCACCCCTCCCCCATAAACAATGCCCCGTGGCCACATACAAGGCATATGAGACACAAGGACGCACAAAGGACGTGACCTAAACCACAGCCCCAAGCTAAGTTAGGGAAACATACAGAGAGATAAATGCATCAGAATGGAGGGAAGTTTAAGCAGCTAGTGTGTCCACAAGGCTAGCCCAAATACTGGGTCCTGTACTAAGAAACAATTGTATCGATTCTGGTTTTAACTTCTCTGCCTTGTTCTTTAACCATAACACACTGGTCAAACATGAAATGTGTCGAAGCTGTAGATTTAGAGCACTAGTCAGTCCTTTCAGCGGTGGAATTACCTTCAGCTGCCTTTAACTGCTAATGAGTCCATTTTCCAGTTCTGCATCTCCTATTGACCAGTTTGTGTTGCTGTTGAGGCTAACATTGACAAATGTGTAGTGAAGCGTGAATTCCCAGCTTGTTGTCAGACAAATGCTAAAACGAGGGAATGTTTTTGCTAACCAGTATTGAATTACAGTACTTGTGACTCAGTATTTTGTATCTAATAATAGGTAATATCTTAATGTAGGAAAAAAGTATAACCTTGCAAATAAAAGCACAGTAAGAGCAGGCTAGCATTCTGTCTGACACAAGGCACACAATAGGATTCAGTGAGATTTCTGGGTCTGATGACAAGTACCTAAATAAATAAATAAAAAAATTAATTAGTAAATAAATACATTTTGATATAAAACATTTGATTTAATTGGGAAAACTATATTTGGATACTACTGCTGTCCACAAAATTACATTATCTTTGTAATTTGTAGGACAATGCACACAAACTTGTTGTGCAAGACATACTATTCAGTGTATGACTAATGAATTCCTCACCCCCTGCTCTTAACAGGGGGAGTACACATTCTTGGCGTAAAACGGGAGGCAGAAAGTTGCAGAATGTTTAAATAACACAAGAAATTCCATACCCCGAACATGGGGAGGCCCAACATGTCTAATGACTATGCTACTACCAGTAGCCATCTTAAATATATGATCATATATCAGCCTTAAGTGAGTACTTGGCTGGGATCTGGCAGGAGACACCAACAGAAACATCTCCAGATTCTTCACACACAATCATGGCTCTATAGCCTATACTTACAGCTTTTATATATTTTTTGCATTATTTGTTTTATTCCATTTTCATATTCAATATCTCATGCTTGCACCGAAGAATGAGCTGCCTTTAACATAGCCTGCTATAACAGTGATCACACTTAAAACACTTCAACAATATCCTTATGCCCATATTCTAGCACTGTAGCCTTTCCTTTCTGGCTTGTTGTAGAGGGAGCTGTATAAGAGACTATTGGT
>NC_085862.1:50520179-50547679 GCF_034702125.1 Engraulis encrasicolus | reverse complement strand
GGAGAAGAGAGCAGCATCTGCCGTGGTGGTGAACTTACATAATTAAACGCACCTGTCGCTTGAATTCTCGTGGTTCTTCTCGCCGGACGTTAGTGACCATTGGCTGACAAGCAATCTGTATCCTTTTCAAAAAGGATCCCATGTTTTAGAGCTCCTTTCAGACATGGCCAAAATAACTTGAAGCCTTCTATCCTTGTCAAACAAATAAACAACACGTCTTCCTTTGTCACGCCCTTCAAGTTAAGAGTCATGAAAGCCCTTAGACGAGACGTTGGGTTTTTTTTCCCTCCGCTGCGACCAATCAACCAATGGGATTCGGTCGACTAGAATTTGTTTTGGTCGACCAACGATTAGTCGATTATTTGCGGACAGCCCTAATTATGACTTTGTTTATGCAGCTCGCAGCGGGCATTTTCTCAAAAAATTGCGATCTGAATTGCCAGATGGTGCACGAGGATTTCCAGAAAATCGTGATAAAAGTTGCGGAGCTTCTTACTGTGTTGTTGCGATTTTGTTGCGGCATGAAGTGAAAGGTGCGATTTTTGTTGCGATTTTTAATGTTTCCCCACGCTTGAAAGTAAAGGACACTGCCACATTCCAGTCCTCTGGTGTTTTTATATTATTTTCTGTGGTCATTTTGGTATTTTTGAGGTAGGCTATCAAAATAATAAAAAATAATAAAATGAAATTATAACTTAAAACCGAATTGATGTGGGTGTGAACCGGGGGCACCTCACCGGGAATCCATCAAAAGATAACGGCGTTACTTTCTCGTCGGCATTCTTTTGTTTTTATTATCCAGGAGGACTGAGATGAAAACTGCAGCAGTCACCTTGCACACAGTTCTAGCTGCTCTGAAGCGCATGCGTGTCTAAGCAAATCATCCTGCACATTCGCAATGTTAAATGAAAAGGTTTGAATAAGACTAAAATAGATGCACTGTCACAGACACTGGAATAGCCCTTGGAAACCATTAAACCTTACCCAGTCTAAATGTAGTTAGCACTGGGGAAGTTTCTGAGTTTTACCCCTTACATTAGTGAACCATAACGTTGATAGCCTCCAAGTTAAAATAATATCTGGGCATTCTCCTCACAGAGTTAACAGCAGTTATGTTGCATAGGCTATTGTGTAGTTATTATGTGGTGGTGCAAAAACAACACGCGAAACCATGCCGCATATTGTGCCGTTATTATTGGTGATGCCAACAAAGCCAGATTGGTGACTAGAGCCTGCCTAATACATTTAGACATAGCCTACTCATTTGATTGTGCTATGTACATTTAAAAGTGTCCGTGCAGAATTAAACTGGGCGCTGAATATTGGAGCCAGTCTCCCTCCATGTCTGGATATTGTACAGTCAGAGCGTGCACGCACAACTTAGTCTATTTCTATCAGGCCTATATGAAAATAGCCTAAAACGACATCAGAGGACCTGAGGATCAGAGGATACTTGCGGTGGGGGCCGAGACCGAGTTGTTACGGGACAATCTTAATATTATTGAAGGAGACCATGCTCTACACTTTACCCGGTCTAAATGTAGCACTCGAAAAGTCTGAGTTATAGCCGCATATTGTGCAGATTATTTGGTGATGCCAAACGCAACATGATCTCCAAAAATTCCGTGCTCCTGGACACGGATGTTAAGGACACAAAATCCGTGTCCAGGGGCACGGATTTTGCCAAAATTCTGTGCTCCTGGACACGGAATTGTTTTCCGTGCTCCTGGACACAGAATAGTTTTCCGTGATGGACACACAGAAATGCTCTCTTTATACTCCCACAGCTCTATGTTTCCACAGTCTTTGACCTCAGTCAAATATTTTTTCTCAAAAAAACCATTTCTAACTCACAGGTTAGGGTTAGGGATTGTTTTGGTCTGGGCACAGGTAGTATTCTTTCATTCATTATATGAATTTGATAGCCTATCAACCAACTGGAAAAGGTATTTCTCAAAAATATGTCTTTAATGACAGGTTAAGGTTAGGGAATGTTTTGGTCAGGGCACAACTTAAATTTCTATAGCATTATTTTGCTTAGGATTAGCATTTGTTATGTATTTTCCAATGATAGAGTTAACACAATGCTATGAGTATATGGAAAACAATTCCGTGTCCAGGAGCACGGAAAACAATTCCGTGTCCAGGAGCACAGAATTTTGGCAAAATCCGTGCTCCTGGACACGGATTTTGTGTCCTTAACATCCGTGTCCAGGAGCACAGAATTTTTGGAGATCAGGCTGCCAAACGACATGTGAAACCAGGCACATTGGAGACTAGAGCCTAGTACATTTAGACATAGCCTATTCATTTGATTGTGCTAAGTAAACTTAAAAGTGTCAGTAAATAATCAAACGGGGCACAGAAATATTGGAGCCAGTAACCCTTCGTGTCTGGTGGATATTGTGCAGAGGTGTACGCGCGCGCACAACTATTTTCTCTCCCATCTCTTTGCTCATCAAGCCCCCGATCTCCAAAAAGACACGGGCACTCAGGATAACTGTTTACACAAGCTGTTTAAATAATGTGATAAAGGTTCTTTTGGCATGGTTTGGCCACCCTAAATTCAACATGACTGCATTCGCACATAGGCTATCCATGATGCAATTGTCACTCTTAATGTGCAAGTATTAGATATGAAAAGATATCCTAAAACGGTCACAACACTAGAGGACCCGTGGTGGTGTGGCACTGTGGTGGATATTTGCGGCGGGGGGGCGAGGCCGAGTTGTTACGGTAGGCTGAAGGGACAGTCAGGCGACACACACAGCGCGACTCACATCGGGTAAGCTTAGCTGTGGTACCGCAAAGCATTCCTGATGGTGGAAATGAATGCAAATGCATCTACAACGGACATGGATTGGCTCAAAGTTGCGGGAAATCACGGTGATTGGTTAAAGTTGCGCTGTCGCGCAGAATTCACGGGAATTCATTGAAGTTGCGAAAAAGTTGCAAATCGCAACATCGCGAATTCCTGGAGGGACTGATAAATCGTCAAGTTGCTCATAACTTTGTTTGTAGTCTTAAGAGGGACTTAGCATTCCAAACGAACTATTTGGGGACTGTTTAAAAGTGTGAAAAGCACCATCAAGCAATTCGTTTTTTATTACCACTAGTTAGCTGCCAGCAGAGCTCAAACACAATTTGCCTTCATTTGTGTTAGCAACTAGCTAGTACCTACAGCTACTGCTAAACCAATTCGAAGTCCTAACACACTGTTTGCAATCAAACTTTCAAAAACGAGGCAAAGACAACTTTGTAAATAATTTATTTACAGGCTCTGATACCGTCCTTCCCTTGTAGTCTACCTTACAATCTCTGATGCCACCCTCGTATTCACTACTGTCTGGGGCCAGCAGTGACTGGCAAAGACGGAGAATCAGACTTAGGGGGCCGGGCATGGCAAGCTTCTTCCTAGCGCCTGGGGGGCAATTTCAAAATAAGAGTACATAGCGCGATCGGACAAAAAGAAAAAAAAAAAGTTTTTTGAATGCGCATCGAACGTCTAATTTATAATCGTAGAAAATGTTGGCATCGCGATTAAAATTGAAATCGAAAAATCGTCCAGGCCTAGGTACCACCACTGTTTATGATCACAGAGTTGGAGAAAATGTAACACCTTCATAATACTACATTTGTCTTGATGCAAAATTTGATGCATTTAGAAAAGGGAAACACTGCATATATTGCCATATTGGAAGCAGATTGTATTTACATTAATCATTAGCTCTGGTAATAGCCTAAATACATTTCCTATTGTGTAAAAGTCATGCACGTTGGACTGAGGCGTGAGACGCTTTGTGCATTATCCTCGTATGTGTATAATAAAAAAGGTATCGTTTTCTGTTCCAGTCAACTCTATTCCATTTCAGTAGGCAATCTATGTTTAAACAAATTACACCGCAAAAGCTATGAAAGAAAAAGTTCTTTACTCTTAAATCCTTTTTTTCTTTTTAATAGCCAAGCTTTCGGTCTATGACCTTCCTCAGGGCTTAGTTACAAATGCAACACATAACAAACTTGTCATTAGGAGCTCAGAAGCACAGATGAGTAGTCCATGTGTAGTCCATGTGAAGTGGGAGTTGTAGTTTTTCCTTTTCTTCCTGTTTGCCATACTTCCTCAACCCAAGGTAGTTTGGTATTCAAACTAAAGGATTTAGGTGCGCAGACATTTTTCTTACATAGTAGACAATCTATACCCATTCCCCTGATTCCACTCCAGTGTTCCCCTAACTCTCCCCAAGTTAGGCCAGGGACATGCTTGCTGCACGATGAGCGTACGCGTGCACTTTTCAAGCACAAACACGTTGTCATGCGTATTTTATGTCAATATTGCATAGTGCATACAGCAGAGCACCAGGCACCATATACAAGTACGCAGACGCATGCGTAAGGTGCAGTATTGACAGATCCCCAAGGACTGATCTTCCAAACGTCCATGTTGAGGTCGCGGTATAGTCAAAGAATGATGGAAAATGTTAATGGGAGAGCTGTTGGCCATCTGCCCCCTAGACGATATTGTGCGTTGGGCTCTGATCCTTCTGAATCAAGTAGATGCACTCGGTCGCACATGGTTGCATGTGTAATTTAAGGCTCACAGCCAGCATGTCCCTGGCCTTAGTACCTGTGGAGTCATTGTGTCTTTACTCTGAAGCGGCTTACACTCATTCAATGTGTACCACAAAGTGTGCCAAGATACCCATCCAAAAACCATTCGCTTTTGAGGTCTGGCTATAGCCTACCTACTTCACGTTCCTTCCAACCCCAATCCACAATCCATTATAGCCCTTCTTCAAAGCCCCCTTCTACCCCACCTGACACTGAAGCCTCCTCCTTCTCATCTCCTACCCCACAACCGCTATCGTCAATCTGGCCAAAAAGTTTGCGTAAGGCCCTCTGGAATTCCAACCAGCCCCTGGCTTACTACTCAACTCCATCACTGACCCTAACCCCAACCGGGAGAATTGGGGGGGTTGCAGGCAGGTAGTAGACAGACAGGCCGGCAGGCATCCAGCGCGGGGCTACTCTCTGAGGGGATAGTAGAGTACAATACAGTGGAGAGCTGTATGGCCAGGGGGTACCCTGCTGAAAGCTTAGAGCCCTTAGCTTAGCTTTGCCATAGCCCCTTTTAATGAGATACCAGAGAGAGAGAGAGAGAGAGAGAGAGAGAGAGAGAGAGAGAGAGAGAGAGAGAGAGAGAGAGAGAGCTATTGAGGCTAAAGGGGCTAGTGAGAGACTTATGATAATAACATACAGTTAGTAACACTGTAATGCTGTGTGCTGATGGCAGCGAGCTGTGTATCTTTCTGTATGTGTGTGTACACATGTGTTCGGTGTGTACACATGTGTGTATGTGTACAAACGTGGGTGTGTTTTGCCTTTAGTCCGGTACGGTCACCCAGGTGGTACACACACGTCAGAAACAAACACACCTGAATGCTTGCCACACACCTGGCCGCTGGACACGCTATCTATCTCTTACGTCGTTCCCCGGGCCCCGTGCAGCCTCCATGGTAACCAGGTCTGATTGCGGTGTTGACACATGGCCCTACTCTAAATATTGCCACACCGCAGCGCAGTGCAGCCACCGTCAGCTCCTGTGGGCCGTAACCATGTTCACCAGCCTCAGCCTTCAATAGGGCTTTCGTGTGTCAACAACATGGCCCAGAGCAAGAAGTGGCTCCCACCACAAAGAGGTAAGCCGCGAAATCCAACCTGTGCTAGTGCCCCGGCTTTTTAACCCCCTCACAGTAGCCAAGAAGGTGAACCCATCATCAGACAAGCGGTGCTTCACAAAAGCGGAAACATCACGGGATGGAGGAGAAGTACGGCGAAACACAAATTGCTGATGGACGGGACTTTGTTTAAAAAACAACAACAAACACACAAAACTGTGGCGAGAGAAATGAGGGGGCAGACAAAATTCTCCCGCAGCCAGCCAAGCTGTCATGTCTGTAACCTCCGCCCTCAGACAGCTTTGATTCTAGACTGAAGTGTGGACCGGCAAAAGACAAGTGTTTTCACAGCTCAGACAGGTTGATAGTTTTTGGTGGTGAGGGAACGGGCGTTGGGAGGAGATCACTCGTCTGCGCTGCCCTGTTCCACCCTTCCCCTCATCCTTTCTTGCCTCATCCACCCCTCTCCTCATTCCTCCCCTCCTCTCCTCTCCAGGTGACATCTCTCCGTACGACCGATGGACGTGCCTGTGTGTCTGCACATCAAGGGAGGGTGTGAAGGTGAGACCTTCCAGAGAACAGCCGAGAGAGAGAGGACCGAGCAAGCGAGAGAGAGGGGAGAAGGAGGAGAGAGCAGTAGAGAGACCAGTAAAGAGAGAGAGAGAGAGAGAGAGAGAGGGAAGAGAGATAGATGGAAGAGAGGGGTAAAGAGGATAGAGCAGTAGAGAGAGCATTAAAAGGAGATAGGGAGAGGGGAGAGAGCGCAACGCAGCACGATGGCTGACATCTGTGCCCCGCGGCGCTCAGTCAAGACGGCCCTTTTAACATGAAAGAGCCGCGGAGCAGATTAAGCGGCTAAAGCGCCAGACAGTTAGCAAATTAACTTTTCTGTCCTTATTTCAATTATTCAGAGGGCAGGATGGGAGAGGAGAGGAGAGGATACGATGAGGAGAGGATACGATGAGGGGAGGATGGAGTGGGGCTGGGCTGGGGCTGGGGTTTACTCTCACACACATACCTGGGAGAGGGGCCAGGAGATGCCCCATGCATTCCACTGGTATTATGCGTGTTCAGTTAATATACTCTTACAAATCAGAAGAAGTGCAGCCCTTTTGTGCAGATGGGATCGATGACCATCCCAATCACTATTTTCTGAAAACGCTTAACTACATCATAACAACATTGCAATGACATTACCAAGAATCTTAAGGAACAGATTAAGACATGGTCATTACCATTTTGGTGACCACTTTGGTGGTTCTGCTTGGAAGGGTTAAGCAATTGCAAACATTTCTGCTGAATGAATTTCAATCAGATATTGCAGGCCCTGTCGTGGCCTAACAGTAGGGCACTGGGTTACTACACCAGCGACCTGGGTTCGAATCCGGCCAGGGTAATTTGCCAAACCTTCCCCGTCTTACTCTCCCCGCTCATCTCTAGTCCCTCTGTAACTGTCCGGTCATAATTAAGGCATAAAAATCCCAAAAATATCCCAAAAAGATGTGTAATGCATGCATGTACTACAGTACAAACAAAACTACCCTGAATGTTCCTTCAAAACTTCTTTGAAGCGGATGCATCAAATCAAACTGTGAAATGGTTCATGTAAAGCTGGTACAACGTACAATAAAAATATGAATTTTATGATAAAAAGTGCTGTGTATTTAAAAAACGCTGCACTGCTCTTTACCCGTCACTATTGCTTGTTATGCGTTTTCACATTGCCCATATAAGTCCTGGTATAGCTCTAGTAACAACAAGCAAACGGTCACTCCTTATACAATTGAATTGCTCATTACATTAACCCAGTAAGGCTCGGCCCCTGTTATAAATGTGCTGCTACCAGAATGGCAAAGACCAAGTCGCAATGTAGTACATATAGCCCTGTGTACTGTCATAGCGGTGTAGTACTATGGTAGTAAAGTTTTTCAGTGACTATTACAGCGTTCCACTGGTGAAACAGTGCGCGTTCAGGGACTACCGCATAGAGTCAAAGACAAATTTAGTCACTATCAGAAAACTATGAAGAAGACTTTGTTTGTTGTGAAGTTTACAAAGTGTTGTCCCTTCGAAACTCTTTGGGGAGACTGAAACTGAAGTGACTGCTATAATGTTTTCATTTTGGTTACATGTATGAATTTAGCCTAATGAGCAAAAAGGAGTAGATTACCCTAATGCTTGTGCATCGCATCACACTCACGCACACACACACACAAAATTGCAAAAGCCCACTGCAGCCTGTAACGAGTACTGGAGTGTCGACTTTGTTTACACTTCTGCGATATTTTGACAATATTGAGAAGGCGGCATGTTCATTAGACTCAAACACAGCTGCTTGCAGTGACGCTATTAATTTAGCAAACTAATTGATCCACAGTGCAAAAACACATTAGGTTTATTCAGTAGCAAGCAAAGAAATCAGAGGGTTTTCAAGACGAGCTTATTCGCATGTGTGCATGGGCTTGAATGTGCATGCGTGCATGTGTGTGTGTGAGTGTGTGCGTGCATGTGTGTGTGTGTACTTGAGTACTTATTTGTGAGTGCTTAAGAGTGTACAACTGAATGTGCATGTCAGAGAACATTTGTGTGTGTGTGTGTGTGTGTGTGTGTGTGTGTGTGTGTGTGTGTGTGTGTGTGTGTGTGTGTGTGTGTGTGTGTGTGTGTGTGTGTGTGTGTGTTTGTGTTTGCGTGTGTGTGTGTGTGTGTGTGTGTGTGTGTGTGTGTGTGTGTGTGTGTGTGTTCGTGAGTATCTGCATGATTGTATGCGTTTGTGTGTGAGCACACGTGTGTGCTTATGTGCTTATGTGTGTGAATGTTTGTGTGTGTGAGATTGCGTGAGCATGTGCACGAGAGAAAGTATGTGTGTGTGTGTGTGTGTGTGTGTGTGTGTGTGTGTGTGTGTGTGTGTGTGTGTGTGTGTGTGTGTGTGTGTGTGTGTGTGTGTGTGTGTGTGTGTGTGTGTACGCGCGTGCGTGCGTGTGTGTCCCTTTATGTGTTTCTGAGAACACCTCCACTGCAGAGGGCTGAACCATCTGGATAAAATCAAAAGCATGCATTCAGCCCAGTACCGCTCCTCTGAAACTCCAATAAACTCTTCACAAAACACCCAGAGCAAGCCAGAGAGCCAGCCAGCGAGGAGCACACAGACATTTAAATCAATTCCAGTTAAACCAGCACACTCCACAGCAGAACACACAAATTACACTCATCAACGCACAGCGCTGCTCCTTCTGATCACATTCAAAACACACAGCACGCTCAATACATAGATCAAGCAGTCTGGATGCGATTCTTCTTTCAAGAGTACTAAACAAGAAGAGGGGAAAAAAACTTTTCTTCTTGTTAACCCAGACGGGCAATTAAGTGTAATTACTACATCTGAGCAATTGCAATTCAGCAATGCTGAACTGACTTTTTGACTGTTGATATGTTTGGGGGGGATGCTGAAAGCTTAAGCATCTTCTCTTTATAATGAGATTATAGTTTCCCCTTCCCCGTGAACGTTGCCATCATGTCAACACACCTCAGACTAAGAGAGCAAGTCAGCTGTTGAGGATGGCAAGAAAACAACTTCTTGCCAATGCTGAAGATGCCATTCAGTGCATCTGAATGACAACATTACCATACATATTGATGATGAATGAGAGAAGTTCCCCCTCTTAGCTGGCGTCCCGGCAGAGGACTAACAACACAAACCCCCTTAGGGCAAGCTTGGCCAAAACAAAGCTTCACAAATGATTGTAAATGTGCTTTAGGGCTGTTTCCAGAGAATTTACAAGTGAATGATGCTGCGAAGGTATGTTAAGAGCTACAGAACTGATTAAAGGAAACCGGATGAAATTCTAAATAAGGCGTAAAATAACGTGTAACTTTGTATGAAATCAGCCTATCCAGTCTCACCAAGCACATCCCGGCGCAGACCAAACTAAGCTCCCCATCACTAGTGAGAGGACTTTGTGGAAGAGGGGAACTTACTTCATCAATACAAGACTTAGTGTAAACACTGCTTGGTGTTACAGCACGTGTTTTCTATTCTCCCTCCCAGCCTCTCCTTCCATCTCCGTAGGCGCCGGGAGCATAGCGCCTTTTGATTGACACACAGCACGCTGCCAGACAACAATAGCGCATCCCCGGCGACACAAAGTAGAACACCCCCCTGACCGCGGCTCCTGCTCCTGCGAAACCGAATACCAACAACGCAGCCCCGGTTAAAGAGCAAAACCACAGCGAAACATAGCCCAGGCTATCGGGGCTCTTGTGTTTTTACCATTTTGTCGCGATACCTGACGACATGTGCACTATTTTGACGAGTACGGCACCTTTGACTCCAATAAACAATGACCAAAATGTAGACTAGCCTACCCGACAATGAAACGAAACGTCAAACCTCAACAATAGGAATGAGTAAGTGGAAGATCGTCTTGAAATTAAGGACGAGATAGTCTGCACCTCATGTCTTGAGAAAAAGTTTGTCTTGCATTAACGCGTAACAGTCCTAGTCCCGCTGAAGTGACTACTGTCATACTTTTTTGAGTTGCACCATCCACAACACATATTTAGTAGAATCCTACTTCTGGTCACCACACACAGTGAGTAACTAGATTCATGCTGTTGAATTATACCCTTAAACAAATTCTGTGAATAACCCAACATTTAATTCTGCCACAGGCTGCACTGGGCTACTGAAGTATCCAACATGCACACAACTGTCTTGGACTCAGAATGAGATAGTTTACGCGCGATGGATAAAACAGATAACTAAAGATTGCACAACTTAAATAACACCGTGGTGAATGCTCTTATTACCTTATACACTACACAAAGTCTACATATTGAGCCTTGGGTTATAAAACGCCGGGGAAGCTAGACTTTGGCATCTCCACGCAAACAATGCAAGTCTCCTCCCCAAAGAGACAAAAGAACCAACAATCAAATTTCTAAGAAACAAGCATTTCTCCTCTTTCAACTTATTCGCCCCTCAGCAGTTCTGCACATTCGACTGGAATCATTGCAATCAAGTTACAATGTATCTTCCACCTTGTCGGGTGCGAACGTTCTCAACTTCCACTTTGACTGAAACACAATAATATATTCCGACCAACTATGCTACACTATTCAAGCACACGCGTCCCAGTCGCCGTAGGATTTCCAAACGAGAGAATGAATAAAAAGTGAAACAACCATGAGGAAAAGTTAAAGGGACGCGCCACAGCTGGACCAGATATGATAGCACGGGGGCGAGCTTGTAACGTGCACACCTTTAAACAATAGTAGTCACAGTTTAGAAAGTTGGGTACTCCGCAATAACCCCGGTTTAAGCGCTCTTTAAATATTGTGCAATTTCACTTACTTTTCTCTTGCTTGGCTATCGGAAGGGACGACTGCTCCTTTACCTTTGGCGTACATGCTGGATTCTGTTTTAAGACTTTTGCCCCTCTCAACACCTGTCAAAGAAGGCAGCCAGGAAAACGCTCTATCTCCATAGCTACCCCTTTAGTGTTTTTCCTCCCCCCTTCTCCATTCCCCTCCTCCCCCTGCACTTTTTTTTACATCTCCAACATTGGCCACAAATCAGGCACAGTTTCTATTGGGGGAACTTGAAACTGCTCACTGGTGGATTTTTTTTCTTTCTAACCGCTGTTCCAGGAATGCGCCTTCCCTCCCTCCGCTGTGCGGGCGGTGGGGGCTTCTTAAAGGCAAACGCACCCTTCTTGTTTACCATGCATAGAGAGCTAGGGAAGCAGACTGTGTTTCACATCACTGCGACCAGGAGAGTTCTATTTCTTCCAGGCAGGACAAACGAAAGTAATTTGAATTCCTGCAGGGAATACTTTTTCTTTATCAAGTAACCAACTTGTTTTTCTAAATCATGTAAATATATGGTAGTCTGCAAAAGTCGGTCAGTTTCGTTATTTGTGGATGCCATATCTTCCCTTCTGTATGATTGTTCGTGTAGGCCTAGTGCCTGGGAGAAGGCCGCAAACGATTAACTGACTGAATTACATAGACTGAGATACAATGTGTCCATTTTAAGCATGCCAGTAAGGTCTACAAACAGTTGTTATTACAACAACGATTACAGCTATGTACAGTAGAAAGGCCTCAAAACACGAAGCCTTTAGGCTACCCCCCAATGATTGTTCTCGTCATCAGTGACTCAATGGCAAATAATAGGGTTTTACTGGCACAAATACAGTACATGGTCACAAACCAGTGGCTTGATATTAGAAATTGTTTGATCTCATATTTGAAGGATCTGTTAAAGACCAGGCCAGAAGAAGGAATTTCCAAAGACAGATATACCATAATAAAGATGAAAATTGAAATGCAAATGTATCATTTTTAAAAACATGGATGGATGTATCAAGAAAAATTCTGTCTCACACGACACATTTGTTTCTTTCGGTGGGACACCCTGGTTCATTTTGGTCGTGGAATGATGCTGTCCATACTGCAGAAGAACTCAACGTGAAATCAACATCCTCCAAAATGTCTAGATGACCTCCTAGGGGAATCAGGGTTTTCTCTGTCTGCTCGTTTGCTAGAGTTCTACCCTACTAACAATGTTCGTTTCGAAAAATGTTCCTGAAACACACACCTTAGGTTCCAGATTGGTTCCGGCTACGTTCCCTGAAAGCTGGTTTTGGTTACTTTTTGGTACATTCGGTTCCCTCGCCATTCTCACACCATCCCTGTATCCTTGTCATGCTTTGTGTCCTCAACATTTCCTAATCGTTCCCATAACCTTGCTGGTTACATATTTGGTTCCGTAGATGTGATCCTGATGTTCCCCAACCTTGTTAATTACATATTGGTTCAACTTTGGGGTGTAGACTGCTTGATTTCCCCCGCCAAGGAGTTTATAAGATTGTCACTGTTAATTAGGTTGGTTGGTTTGCATAAAATATGCAAAAGATGGTTTGCACACTTAGATGTGTGCGTATCTTCTTTTTGGATTTCCCTATCTAGTTTAGACAATGGTCTCCAACACAGGAGTTGATCATAAATGTAAAAGAACTTGCAACTTGAGGCCATTTTTATATGCAAGAGGTGAAGAGCCAAACATTGACCTTGGACGTAGAAACAGCATCCATATTAGGTATAGGCATGACTCCAGGTGCAACATCAAAAGTGGAGAAATATATATTTTTTTAAATGTTGGAGAAAATCTTGAATTTGCAACAAGGCGAGCCTGTTTGCTGAGTAAACCAGTGATATTCACTACATGTGTATCTTGATTCCCTGATAAACTAAGGAGAGCCTTCAGCAAGCACATCAAACCAGTGTACCTCAAGCCTGGCAACATGCAAACTCTAATCCTAACCATAAACCTTAGAGACCACCTTAGTTAAGCCTGATTATCATTGACTTTCCAATCTCTTCGAGACTTGGTCTGACCTAGAGCATAATAATTAACGTTTCCTAAACGGCATGGTTGACCCGCCTCCATTAGTTTTACACTGGTCGAGGCCAGAAAAGGTTGTGCCGAAGTTTAAACCAAACATTTTCTTACTCCCAATAGAATGTCTCTGCTTAAACCAAGTCACTGCTTTGAACGCACCTCTTCCCAGGGCTGTTGGAGCTGCACAAAGTTGATTGCTTCCCAGCAAAGTAGGTGGAGTTCCTGATTCCTCCTGAGCAGAAACAATATTTGTATTGCTCCTGGCCTGACTAGAAGCAACGCAAATGGTGTTGCGTCACTAGGAAGGCACGGTTTGGCTATTAACTACCTTAGTTACAAAGTTACTCCCTTTAACACAACCAAGTCACCGACCATAGATATGTACTGCCATTACAAGTTACTGAGCTTCTCAGCCTTACTTGCCACTGCAGCTAACTGGTCATCTGGTGTTTTCAACTTCTGTCAAACCCTGCAAACCCAAGTGACTACTGAGTAGGATGCAGCAGCGCATGAGTGCTAGCCTGTGGTGATGACAGTGCTTCAGCGGCAAACAAGCAGATGTGATGACAGTCTCCCGGCACAAGCATCCAGTGACCAGAGCCAAGCCCCCTGTTCTGTCCCATACCCAGGCTGGGTGGGAGACTAGTCATTCAATGAATTGCCAGTGTTCGCCACTGGCTCTCATTCTACCCAGTGTGGCACAAAGCCATTGGTGAGAGACCTGGATTCAGAGGTAGGTAGGGTTGTCTTGACGAGCTACAAAGGAGCATCAGCTGAGGTAGAACCTGCCACATTGATGATGTCTGTTGTCTACCTTTACCTTTTTTCGTCCAGAGAGGTGGTACAGTATGAACTGGATGATGGCTTTGAATGTTATAGAACAATTATGTTGAATGGGATGAAAGACATCATGCAGTGTTTTATTAGCACGTGCAGCAGGGAAATCCTCCAGCAATAAATTGTCAGTCCATATGGGTGTGGAGACCCATGTTAATGTGTGAAGGAATGTAGCTGAATATTCTCTCTTAATGCAAGGTCAAAATGGCGTATGTCAATTGACTGAAGATTTCTCAGAAGGTTGAATATCGCAACATCCATTTCAGCATTTTAGCATCCATTTACGATCATTTTGAATGCTCAATATTTTGTTTAGAGATATATTAATGTGCATGTTAGCATTGTGTCCAAATTTAATACTAGCCTATACATTCCTCTACACTAGGCCGATAATAACAGTAGAATCAATTTCAGAGTAAATTATGAACCGATTTTAGATCCAATTTTATATCAATTTTAGACAGAATTTAGACATTAGAATTAAGATGACTTCAGTAGAAATTTGAATCATTATAGACTGCCGAAAAGTAAAGGAGTATTAAGAAAACGTTACAGAAACTCATTGACTTATTCACTCACATTGGTGATGTGTTAACTTTAATTTGCATCAGCAGTGTGTTGTTTAGAAATGTGGGAGCTTGAAATTTTGAAATTCTCTGTCCGTCATGTTCATGTTCGTAGCCCCCGGGCTGGTCCGTCCCAGCTGTGTGTCAGCCCTGAGAATCTGCTGCTGCGGACAGATGTTTCGAATAAACCAGCAGTCTCTCAGAGTACTGACACCCATTAAAGCAGGCTACATTTTAGACTGGCATATGTAGCTGTTTTCCACTCGTTTTATGCTTAAAAAACCTGTCGCAGATGTAGTCTCGAATGCAAAACGACGAACCAGCCAAAAAACGTTCATGAGGTTTCATCAACAATCTTGAGGAGGCAAGAGTTGTCGCTTGTCCAATAAAAAGGTTCAGGCTTGGAAGGTCACTTGAAAGATATTTGGACTCTTCTGAGCATGACATCTGATTGGTCTGAATGGATCATCTGAAATATGCATGGAAAGTACTCCAAAAACAACATATTTAGCACCTAAAACCTTCACTCAAACTAAACAAAAGCTATAAAACTAAAATAATCAACACAAAAATAAACATCGTATTTTCTCGTATTTCATTAACCTTGTTTCATAAACGTTAATAATTGCTTTACAACACCTCAATACAACATTTTTGTGCTACATGTCCGTGTCTGTGTGCCAGCACTGCAGTGTTATGTGGCGTGTTCATCTAGCATTGGAGTGGAGCTATGGGGAGAGCTGAGCAGAGCAGAGCTGGCTCTGGCTTTACAGGCTGCCTGGCCCTTTAAGCAGTTTGGAACTGAGGTCCACATGTGTGTCTCAGGGAAGAAACACAGCCCCACCGCTGCACTGTGTGTGTGTGTGTGTGTGTGTGTGTGTGTGTGTGTGTGTGTGTGTGTGTGTGTGTGTGTGTGTGTGTGTGTGTGCGTGCGTGCGCGCGCGACTGTGTGTGCCTGTGTGTGTGTGCGCTTGCGTGTGTCTGTGTGCCTGTGTGTGTGCTTGCGTGCGCTGTGTGCCTGTGTGTGTGTGATAGTGTGTATGTGTGTGACTGTGTTTATGTGCGTGTGTGTGTGTGTGTGTGTGTGTGTGTGTGTGTGTGTGTGTGTGTGTGTGTGTGTGTGTGTGTGTGTGTGTGTGTGTGTGTGTGTGTGTGTGTGTGTGTGTGTGCTTGCCTGTGAGGGAAGATTTGTGTGTGTGTGCGCTTATGTGCCTGTGTGTGTGTAAGCATGTGTGCGTGTGACTGGAGAAGTGTGTGCGCTTGCCTGGGAGTAAAGATGTGTGTGCGTGTGTGTGTATGTGCGTGTGTGTGTATGTGCGTGTGTGTGTGTACGCGCGCGTGCATATACGTGTGTGCGCGTCCTTCTGTGTGTGCGCTTATATGTCTGTGTGTCTCCCTCTCCCTGAATGTGTGTGTGCTTGTGTGGCTGGCTGTGTGCGTGTGTGCCTGTGTGTACTTGTGTGCCTGTGTGTCAATGTGTGCCTGAGTGTCAGTGTGTGTGTGTGTGTGCTTATATGCCTGTGTGTATGTGTGTGTGTGTTCTTTTATGCCTGTGTGCGTGTATAGTTGTGTGCCTGTGTGTGCTTGTGTGTGTGCGTGCGTGTGTGTGTGTGTGCGTGCGCGCACCTATATATGTCTGTGTGAGTGAATGTGTGAGCGTGCGTGCCTGCGTGTGTGTGTGTTTATGTGTGCGAGAGAGAGACAGCCTGTGTGTGCGCTTATATGCCTGGGTGTGTGCGCTTGTGTGCCTGTGTGTGTGTGTGTGTATGCGTGCGTGTGTAAGTGTGTGTGTGTTTGTGTATGTGTGCACTTGCGTGCCTGTGTGAGTATGTGTGTGTGTGTGTGTGTATGTGTGTGTGTGTGTCTGTGTGCGTGCTTGTGTGCCTGTGTGTGTGTCTGTATATATCTGTGTGAGTCTGTGCTGTGTGTGAGAGAGCCTGTGTGTGTCTTTTTGTGCCTGTGTGTGTGTGTCTATGTGTTTTCTTGCGCTAGAGGGATTTTCTCTATTTCTAAGCGCCAGAGACTGCTGAGCATTCTGCTGTACAGGTTAACACACTGGCAGAGCTTCATATTTTAAAGGTTCTTCACAGAGGAAGAGTTCAACAGAATAAAATTATGAAAAATAAAATAGATAAAAGAGAAATAAAATAATTCAAGAAAGTATTTGGACTTGATATAAAAAAAAAGAAAATTGATTTTGCTAACTATTGACATCTGTGTACCCAACTCTGGTCGACCACTTAGAGAGGTGTGTGCTTGTGTGTGTGTGTGTGTGTGTGTGTGTGTGTGTGTGTGTGTGTGTGTGTGTGTGTGTGTGTGAGAGAGAGAGAGAGAGAGAGAGAGAGAGAGAGAGAGAGAGAGAGAGAGAGAGAGAGAGAGAGATAGAGAGAGAGAGAGAGAGAGAGAGAGAAGAGCGGCGGGGGTGGGGTCGGGTTGGCCTCTCAGTGAGACAAGGTTGTGTGTGACATTGGTCTGTGTGCAATGCAAGGGTGTGTGTGAATGTGTGTGTGTATGGCATTGGTCTCTCGTGGCAAAGCGATAGTGGTGTATTTCTGTGCGTGGTGTTGGTCAGTGATGCGTTACTTTATGCGTCACCCAGTGTCACTGCAGTCCTTACTTCTTCCCCGAGCACAGCACAATACACCCTCAAAATAATAATTAGCAGAAGACATAGACATTATGTATGTTTTGTTTTGTTTTTTTTAAAGATATTTTTATGGGCTTTTTGGGCCTTTATTTAAGATAGGACAGTGAAGGTGCGACAGTAAGTGAGTGTGGAGAGAGATGGGGTAGGGTTGGGAAATGACCCCGTCCGGACTCGAACCGGGGTCCCCGTGGGCATGCAAGTCCAAGTGAGGGGGCTTAGTGGACATTATGTATTTTTTAAATGCAATCTTATTACATGGCATACTTTTCATGAAATGTTCCCGTCAAGTGCACCATAAAAGATAATATATTTGCTACTGATTCGAGAATTTTTGGTTGCTGTTGTAGCACCCCCAACCTTTACAACCGTGTTCCAAATAGGTGCTATGTTTTGAATAAAAACAAAACATAAGATGGAGAATAGTACAAAGTCAAAATATCAACTATTAAAGCCAGGCAAAGGGAAATATTTCAAACATTTCAAAATTGACCCTTGCAACAAATCTCAAAAAAGTTGGGACAGGGCCAATACAATGATGTAGAAATAATTGGATAATGATTAAAACAATAACAAAAGGAAGAACTCTGTAAAATGAACAGATCAGATCAGCTGTGTCATTCAGAAGCAAATATGTTGGACTAATTATTTATACATAAGACCTATTTATGTAAAGTTCTTGTATGAGTTTATGAGCTCATGAAAAGCACACTATGACACTATGACAGCTGTTGAAAAATCTACCACATACAGTACACAATGCTTGCTAAATGCACATGATGCAAATGTTTAACAGTGTATATGTGGCAAAGATCATTCTAGATGGACCCAGAAGTCATGTGAAACAGTCCTCTGATTACAGAATGGTGCACTGTCCAAACTTAGTAGTCAGATTTAGTAGTCAGTCTGAAAGACAAAGTATATGACGGTACGGGGGTTCAGTATTTCCTTGGTTATGGTCTTCTTACTCATGTGGAGCATTAAAATGAATGTTGAATGATAGACAGATTTTAAACAGCACAGCTACCACGCAATTATATTTTGGCAGCCTTTAGAATAGATACACATAATGATGGCAAATTGTAACCTGACTTATGCCATATGGCTGCACAACACACAACACACAACCATCTGAGGCTTGTGAAAGTCAGAATCATTCTTGAACAAATGAGCCAATCAGGACTGCCGGATGGGATTTTCCATATGTGGGGGAGAGCGTGACTTGCCTCTCGGCCAATGAGACAGCACGTCAGGTGTGGAGGGAGAGTGGAGAGGCGGAGCAGAGAAGAACAAAGGAGGATTCGAAAGATGGCGGCGGGCACCGGTAGCCAGAGAAGTTTGGTGCAGTAAAGTTGTATGTTTTTCAAGTAAACAGGTCTTCTACGAAGTTCGGTGTTGAAACCGTGCGAGTGGTGACAGCTGGCGAGTCTTAGCGAGAAGACGGCGCTGGGGTCCACATCGGTTTGCTTCGATCCGAACAGGTTGAACCTTTCCGTCTCCACCCTTCCCCTGCCCCCCTTCACGGTTCTGTGAGTATACCCTGCCACCTGACTTCACCAAGGCAGACAGCACTGCTTTAAGGAGTTCTTTACCACCACCTTAAAGACTGAACGTTTGTGCAACTACTGAGCAGAGTCTAACGGAACGGATGAGCGTTATTTGATTTCAAGGAACTGTGCAATTGCGTAAAAGGACATTTGGGACACTGTGATGTTATTGACTGTATTGTGTTACTGTATGTGATGCCTGATTTGTATGCCTAGACTAACGGCAACTTTGATTCAGTTATGTGGTGGTAGCCTTCCTCTTTTGGTAGCCATATTGAGTAAATTAAGGTTGGCTGACCAAGGTTCATACTTTTATTTTCAAACGAGGTTAACTGTTAAATGATCCACTGTTTCTAGTACAGTCCCGGGACATAATAGGCTCGTTAGCTTGAGTGTGAAACTTTTCAATTTCAAAATAAGAGTTTGGGGTTCACAAGGAACTGAGTGTGTTCAAGTGCCTTTAAAAGCTATTTGGTGACATAACATTAAGTTAATTACTCAAGTGTATTTTTTATTTCATTATCCTATTATTTCATTTAATAAAAGGAAGCTATTTTATTATTTCATTTACATTTACCAGTTTCTGAGCTTAGAGCTCTAATAAATATAATTGTTTATTTAAACTGGTTTCTATGCTGAGTTGTTGGGTGGGAGACATATACATAACACTCTGCCACACACACTCCCCTGCCCCCCAGCTACTACCCCTGGCAGTGTTAAGTAATTCGGAATAGTAATTTTCATGTAAGCTCAGGCCCTTACACATAGATTTACAGTGGTATGGCTTTTCTTCCTCCTGTTGTTCTCAGCAGTGTCACAAGTCCAGTTCAATGTGAGCAGCTGAAGTGACTCATCACTGACGTCACCAAAGATGAGGATAGGTTGATTATCCAATCAAATGCAATGATTTTTGATAAGGAGCATCATTCAAAATCGTCTCAGTTGTGGAGGATACCTTGATGGTATCGTGAAGGCAAAGTGTGAGAGTCAGCGAGAGTCTGTTTAGGCAAAATTGCATTTTCTACTATTTTCCAACAGTGTGGCAACAGCGTAGCCAGGTAATAATGGTCAGCGCGCAGTTACGTTATGTCACATATTAAGCATAACAAAAAGAAGAGCACGATGAGCACCCCTAGCAGTTGAGCAGCTGAAATCATGTCTCAGACAAAAAATAAGTGTAAGTATTTTTTAAATAAGACTGTGTATCGCTGAATGTTATGTATATCTTTTGAACGTTTTTAAGCTTTTCACCTACCATATGCATGTACACTGAACATGGCCGAGAAAAATGATCGTGAATTCATAATAATAGGTCCCAGCAGGTCCATTCTGAAGCTAGAAATTCATGTAGCTACTTTGACTTGAATTTGTAGCTGAAGTGGCAATGCAAGACACGTCATACACTTACCATTGGAAAGGGAAGATGGTTCCAATGGTTCCATGTTTTCTCTAATAAAAAGAAATGTAGGCCTATATAGAAAAATGGATTAAAACACGTATTCCTATGTAATACATGTGTGAAAGATGTTGTTTAGATTTCACTCTTCTGTCCAGTTTAACCAATTTGGTGGGCAATCAATCCTTTTTCACCTCTAGCTGTTCAGTACTTACCTTTGTACTATTTCAAGCTATCCAATGTATGTCTACAACTTCAACTGCAAAAATTAACTGGAAAAGTTAAGGTAATCCCACGTTTTTGAATGGTAGTGTAATGTGCGACTTTTTGCCGAATTTTATCACGATTTGTCACTCACACCAATTTCTTCCTCAATCGAAGGTCAATCGGAAGTCTCGCATCGTGTAGTGCAGTGTTTCCCAACCTTTTTTGAGCCAAGGCACACAATTTCCCTTGAAAAAAATCTCGCGGCACACCACCAACCAAAAATTGTGAAATAATGAAAACAAATTATATCCTGTAGCCACCTATATTTACAATATAGAAATTCTTATAGTTTATTGTAGTGTATTGAATTGCAATCAAATCAACACAAAACTGTACTTTTTATCTTCTTTTATATTTCGTCTTTCAAATAGAAAGTGCACTTAACATGTTCACTTCTTAAAGAGGCTATACACTTAAAAGTAGGCATACTATTCACAAATTGTTATTCTGTCCAAAAGCATTCTATTAGCAGGATGCCCAACTCCTGGCCAATGTGCGTTTTGTGGATGGGGGCGCAATCAGAGAAAACTTCCTATTTTGCAAAGCATTGGCAGACAACAGGAGAAGAGAAAAGAAGGAGAAAAGACAACAGGAGAAGATTTTTTTCTGGTCACATCAGAATATCTTGAAAAAGGAGGACTTAGGTGGGAAAACTGCATGAGTGTCTGCACTGATGGAGTTGCAGCCATGGCCGGGCACACCAGAGGCCTTGTAAGCAAAGTAAAGGAAAGAAACCCAGATGTGAACACTACACACTGTTTGGGACTTTTTTAAATTTAGCTACAAGATCAGCTACGTGGTAACTACCTTTAAGGGCTCTCTCATTCACATTTGTGTTTTTTCTCATAAATGCTGCCTGGTTCTCTGTCTGCTTACGCAGGCCAACAGCATAGTCTGCAGTCTTGTTTTGAAGTTCTTGTTTCGTTTGGAGATGGCGTCTAAGCTTGCTTGGTAGTACTGTTGGATGATCTTTCACAACATACCAAGCACAATGGAATCGGTGCCGTTGCATCCCGGCAGTAAATCCAAATGAAATGTAGCCTCTCATTGTATTGCCTTGAGCTCACGGTATTATCCTTCATTTGCGTCCGAATTTTGCCCAGGGCCTTGTCCAGGACCCAGATCGGAGTTTATTTTTAAAAAAATTTGCTACCCACACGCACTGACGATTCCTGAACCTGTAAGCAATCACATTCATGGATCACTAATTCTCTTATCTTTACTACAAATTCGCTACCTGCTGCCACCTAGTGATAAGGAATTATTACATGATTAGTACGCCAGTCAACAGCAGACACTACTAGATAATGACATAGGCATTATTTGCTGATAATAATGAATTCATTTTCCGAAAAAATACAATAATAACTAGAAATGCATTCAGAGAACGCAGACCTCCGCCAAGGAAGTTCAGTTCGTTTTGGACATATAGAGTCATGATGTGGTTTCATGCATTTAGGCCTATAGTCTACATAGCATTTGTGTTCAGGTAATTGAACCGTCAAGTCGTAACCAAATTGCAGTTCTATCTGTCTCTTTTATCATTTCCATGTCCTCTAGCTGTGGACTGTTTAGTTCACCTTTGATTGTTTTATTGGCAAAGTGATTGTTCATGGTATATGCCTTCTGAGATTTGCAAATGCACGTAGCCCCTTAATGCGCGCCGTACCTTCAGTGGCACGCTGTAATAGTCATTGAAATGTAACTACCATAGCACTACAATACTATGACACAACACAGGCTTTTAACTAATGCACCACAACTTGGCCATTACCATACTGGTAACAACAAATGTATAAAGCCGTGTCTTAAGGGGTTAAGCCTTGAAGCTCATTGCTACATATTAGTCACATTGTTGATGATTGGCAGCATGCCTTTCATTAGGCTACCATCTAAAACAAAATAAAAATTAAAAAGCACAATTTTCATTGGCCAACACCCATAGTAGGCCTACATATTCTACAGCAGTGCAGCGGTCCCCAACCACTGGGTCACAGACCCAGAGCGCAGTAATAGGCCAATATATAGTCCTATATATTTTTTTTGTAATAACAAGACAACATACTGTAGGCTACTTTGAGCCGTTTGCTTAGCCTAATTATTGAATCAGAATGAAATGTCCAAGAATCCCCTTATCCAGTGGCAGTGCATGGATGGTTGTGGAGTGTCAGTTATTGTTTTGGGCTATTTCGTAAGGCTACTTGTATCATTTCTAGCTGTTTCAATATCGTGACACCAACGTTGTGCTACAAACGCAATTGCTTAGCGAGAGACATGTCGGCTCGACTGGTCGCAGCTAGCGGAATCATTACCTACCCCGACACTACACTTGTTGTAGAAGTTCCTCCTACCTGTGAATAGCAAGTCATGTAGCCTATGGGAATCCGTTCATGAGGGTTATTGCGAGTTGGTCTTGGCTCTGTGGGCAGATGATCGGCACCCGGGCCTGCTCTCTATTTCGTATTGAAAATCACTGTTCGCCGCATCTCCACAGCGTTCATTCGTTATGAAGTCTAGGAACTAGTCTATGGAATGTTTTGTAGTGCTGATGGCTTCAGTGCGCGGGGATTGAGGAAGCAGCAAATCACAGCGGACTAACGCAATTCGCTCACGCCTTTCTTTGAGCTTCATTTTATATGAATGTTTTGTGACAGTATTGTGAACTTAAAACGATCTGCGAGGCTTGAGCTAAGGCTGCTTTTTGATAGCGATTTTGACTGTGGTAAGAATTTCACTTCAATGTTCTGCCCCGGTGTGGCTGCGTGAAGGTACGCCAGCTCAGGGCTCCTTGCGCGCCCTGTGGCAGGCCATGTAATAGCAGTGTGACGAACACACACACAAACTCGGGCGATCACATAACCTCCTGGCGGAGGTAATAAAATAAATAAGAATTTCCCACAGCACACCTGATGCAGGGCTTGACACTGGCACCTGCCAACCGACCAAATGCTGGTAAAACTTGGCGGTGGCTACTAATACTTTCAGTGTCACTAGCCAATTTGGCTGGCATACGCATCATAGTGACCTATATTCTGTTGTTTCCCCCGTGTATATCAATTGTTTCTATTAATTTTCAAGAAAAAGCTCAGCAGCTCAATTTCTATTTGCATTATATTCTCCCATGTAGAAAGGTATACACTCATCTAGCTTCAGCACCTCATCTTCTGAGGTTAGATGTACACTATCATGATAAAGGGGGAAAAGCAATATAAAATCTGTAGCTAGTGGAATACCTGAAAGGCTAGTGACTCGGGAAACCACTAGCCGCAGTGGCCGGTGGATGAAAAAGTTAATGTCAAGCCCTGAGTCCTGATGATCTCTCACAGTACACTAGTGTGCTGCGGCACAGAGGTTGAGAAACACTGGTGTAGTGTACATGGAGTAACGACAAGCTATTTCACTTCACGATCGTGCAATCGTAGGGTCGCAAGAAAATCAAAACTGTTTGAAATTCTGGTCGTCCCTCGTAAATAAATCGCACAGTTAAAACAGTGCTACAAACCGATTTGACACTAATTGCACAAATTGATAGGGCATTGCGATTCCCTCTTGAGCACCTCCTTCAGGTGTGCATTTCCCTTCCTCGTTTTTGTCATCTGCAGTCCCGGGAAACATGTCTGTCGTGTTGCACAGTGGGAGCATTCTGCTCGCACCCGACTGTCAGCTCGTATAGTGTGAGGACGTTAGTCATGAGATGTGAACTTTTAAACCGTGCGATTTCCTCATACTGTGAGAGCAGGAGCTTAATACCCACAATTGGAAATATTGTATTGTGTATGCCAGGCATGTGCGCTCCAATACGGCAGGGGAGGCAGTGCCTCACCAGCCCCACATGAGAATGATGAGATGCAGTAAATGTGAATAATAGTAACAATAACAACTATTGTTTTTGAGCATCTGCACCATAACTATCAGTTTCAATCATTTTCAATCATTTTCGTGGCCAAAATCGTAATATTTGCCCATTTCATGTCAAATTGCTCTGAATACGCTGAATTTGGGGCACCTCCGAGCTTGCCTCACTCCGGATTGCGCAATCCCTCGTTAACAAGCTTGAGCGCATGCGCCATTTTGCTCGTTCTGTGTATGCAACCTGGTAATATTGTATTAAACGTTTTTATACACTTAATAGAAATATCTATGGTGTGCCCTCATTTTCCTGATATTTTTTTTACTATTTTCTACGTGTGGTTATCATTTCTTTACTCTGAACGCTTTGGCATAACGCCCACTGAAAGATACAGTGGTGCGGCTAGAAGCAGCCTGGCCGCAACCTCGTTCTGGCGTTGGGAGTCTTGCTGGTCAGTTACGTCATAGCGAATCTGAAGTTCAAAATACAGTCAGTCGGTGTCATTAGTGTTGGCTAGCTTGTTCACTTTGACTGCTAGAAATGGAAGTGGATTTCATAACGGAACTAAGAGCATTCTCAAAGTTGGATTTCCAAGGGAAAAAAGATGTGATAAAGAATGGAGGACCGACAGAGCTGAAGGGTTTGCTGCTGCAGGTGACCGGTCAGAAGATTAGAACGACCCAATCATTTCAAAGTGAGTGGTACAACAGAAAAGATTTTTGCTACCTGTGTATCTTGTTTGCAACTGGCGAAAATGTGTGGAAGAACATTAGCATGGGATTTTGTGACTTAAAAATTTACCAAGGAGCCTCACGAAACTCATATTCAATGCCAAATTGCTTTGAAGACGTTTGGGGCGTCTCGAATAGATGTGGCTTTGGATGAACAGCACCGGCTAACGTAACGTTTGCATGCACAACGCCAAAGTGAAGGAGAACCGTGAGATCTTAAAACGTCTCATTCAGGCAACCTGCTTCAGGAGGAGTTGGCGTTTCGCAGTGGTGATGAGAGTACAGACTCTTCGAATCGTGGGAATTATGTCGAGCTGATGATTGAGGACGCCATTCTGCATGTTGCAACAGGCGTTGGCATTGAGAAGGACAGGCTTCTGAGGCTAAGAAAAGACAAGGATTTCTAGGCTATGACAGTCACAGATGTTTTCATCCAGAAAGAGCGGCGCATGGACCTGATGTACAAGTAAAGGTAAGACCAGTGTTTCCTATGTGTGTGAGGCCTGTGTTTGTAAGACAAGTCAAGTCAAATCAAGTCAAGTCAAGTAGGTTTTATTGTCAATTTCTTTACATGCACTGGTCATACAAAGAATTTGAAATTACATTTCTTGCTTTCCCATACAGACATAGACTAATCTAGGTAAGGACATAGACAGTATAGACAAAGACAGTACTTATACCCGTGGGGAGAGAGAGAATCCGCCGTGATTCTGTCCGGTGTGGTAGCTTTTGTGATACGCACCGGATTCTCATGTGCCCTGTATCTGCTGTAGGGTAGACCGATTAAAGTTTGGTAACCATATCGAAGTTTGTGCAATCTCTGTTTATGTTGACATTCGCTTCCTGCCATACCTTTGTCCCACATCGCTTGCCGTAGCCCCGTACAAGTAGATGTACATTTGCATGAGAATCCGGTGCGTATCACAAAAGCTACCACACCGGTTTGTTCGCCGTTGTGCTCAGTGGTCTATGTGAGACCACTGTTTGAATCCTGTGTGTGTGTGTGAGTGTGAGTGTGAGTGTGAGAGAGAGATCTAATAGCATTTTCTCTACGGAAATGCCGCATATTTTAATATGTAGGTCTACCTTATGTTAAAGGGGTATGCCACTATTTTGGGGCTCAGTACTGTTAAAATCCCTGCCCTTGGTTTAGTAAGGAGGAAATTGGTCCTATTTTTCACATCAGTGGCTGTCTTTGTTTTAGACTCCCTCTGGAAGGCGAAATGTAGCTAAGTTAGCGAGAGTCAATGTAAACACGTAGCACCACCCACTACACATGATTTGAGAAACATTTTTTTTACTCCTAATTGACTCGCGATACACGCTTGTTTATACCGAGTACACATAACAAAAAAAGGTCTCCTAATTGCCGTCTTGGCAGTTGGGATTGTTGAGACTATTTTTTGCTGACCGCAGCCGTGCGGACTTTTACATGCCGAATTACTGCTGCTCCACAACAGCTGACGAGCTGGGCTGACAAGGAAGTTGAATCAGCTGCTCACGTTTAAATGTATTAATACATTTATCTTTATTTATTTATCTAGTATGCCCATGAAAACCGTATAACAGTAGGAGGAAATTACATGCAAGCATGCAAAGACTTTTATGTGAACCAGCACAATTCAACTAACTGAAAAATAAGGGCTGGCGTGTCTGACATTGAGACAATGATGCTGGACCAAAATACTAGGCTACCTCTCTTGGCTGAACCGGCCACCAGAAGTTAGCATGGAGAGCGATCCTGCAAGATTTACAATTAGGCAAGGCTACTAACAACGGAGATGTTGTTTGTCTGAGCTGACATGTATCAAATGAGCCACCTTCGATCGGGAGTTTACTGCATTACGATTGTGGCTGCTTTGTGGATTGTATCAAGATGGCCCATATCTTCCGGAGATTATTGAAGAGGAATTACACTGATTGTGGATGTGATTAATTGTTTATTACACATTTCACATGCTCTTTTCTGCGGGATCAACTCGAAAGTTGAAGGACACCGTTGTTCCGTTTACAAGCCTCAGACCGTAAGTATTGTGACTATTATCACAGAGCTGTTTTGGTTAGCATACCATGTAGGCTACATTTCCCTCGATTGCAGTAGTATGTAGCCACGCTCATTGTGTCTGAACAGTAGCCTAACCCAAGAAAGGCGTTGTGTTGTCCCCCTCTTCCCTGTTGTTCTGTTGATTCAGAAAAGAGAACAGAATAATAATTTGGTCATAGCTGACAATCTGGAAAGATGGGCTAATCACTTTAAGCGCAGAGTATGACTACTGAAAGCTGCCTACTGCCACGAGCCGCAATAAGAATGACTTCAATAGCTGCGCTCGTCTCGCAGCTCTTTTCGAAGTTGTGCTGTGGTGGGACACAAAATCTATACATGGATCTAGACTACTGTATGCACACATCTATTTACATTGGCTTACTGTACTTATTCGAACTTGAGCAACGGGAGCAGTGTATTCTAGCTCTGACAGCTGATTCAACTTGCTTGTTGACAGCCCAGCTCGTCAGCTAGTGGAGCAGTAGTAATTTGTGATGTTCTCCGTGCTAACTTCTGGTGGTGTTCAGTTCAGGCAAGAGGT